>NW_009626053.1:38403-71903 GCF_000690535.1 Cariama cristata | reverse complement strand
GAAAGGTGGAAGAAAAATCCACCAACACCTCTAAATCCCTGGCTGCTTCCTCTTAATGTATTTCCCTTTATAAGAATTTATTTGCCAAATTTTTAAGTAACTGTTTTTAAGGGAAGGAAGAGTGCAGTGTAACTCATTGTGGGAGGCTCTGTAGTCTGATGGATGCCCCAGAAATTCAGACTTCTAGACAAGTGGATTTTGTTCTTCTTGTTGACACTTGTTTGTTTTGCAGCTTTGGTCTTGTTACGTCTTGGTAGCTACTGTGCAGAGATATGTCCAGGAGGCACTATGATAATGGCTGCATTATAGAGAAAGCTGAGGACCTGAGGACAGACCTTTTGGTCTCTCTTTCTCCATTTTTCAAATGGTTCCTCAGGTAGGTTTATGTTGTGTTATCATATGGCATTTTTGTTTCATTTACTATGTTATTAATATTTTTTCATCACATTCCATATGGTGAGGAGGTATTTGCTTCCCTTTGATACAGTCCTTTCATTTTCAAGTGAACTTAAAAACAAGCACTCACATATGAAGTCCTGTAAAATGCACAAATACTTAAGCAAGTACCTCAACTGGATGTTTGTGTCACACGGAAATGAACAAACAGCTGAGAGCAGACACTTTAATTTCGTCATAAATTGGCAATTTCATGTGTGAATTTCAAAATCAGAATAAGATCCTGTCGTGGGATAACAATGGGATCTAGTGAGTATATCCATCCATCTCTCCTGGAAGACTGCACTGTGGAGCCAGTCAGAAAGAAACAGGGAAATTATTCACCTAGATTTTCACATGGGAAATTTACACTTGAATGTATTGCTCTTGCCCATGGTGATGTGCTTTTTGTACCAACATAAGTCTCCACTATCGTTTCTGTCAACTTCAGCTTTGTTTCCCTCCTGTCCTTTTAATCTTTGCTTCTGTTCTGTCCCTTTATTCCACTTTCTTCCTTTCCTTCTTTTTAGTTCATTTCCCCTAACCACGTCCTACTCCTAGAGAATGCAACTGGCATTACTCACCAGGCTTGGATGTTCCGTTCCTTCTTGTCAAGTGAGATTCAGTTTGAGAATAAGATGCCTGCCTTTCAGCATCTGTGGATGAAGTAGGTGGTTAAATTCTTAATTGCAATGTCATGCTTATTTTGTACTCAGTTAGTGGATGATCACAAACATAACGTTTGCACATTAGAATAAATAAGCAGTAGGGTTTGAAAAACTCCGAAGAACCAGATACGGTTCCCTTTTGAAAGATTAGGATGTTTGCGCTGGGATTTCAGTCACATTGTCATATAGCCAGTGTAGCAGAAACATACTGAACTAGGCAAAAATTCACAAAATTGCTTCAGTCGGCCAGGCATCCAATAATGCGGTTTTTCAGTCTCATAGTCATGTCTTTTTCAAACATCTTTAATTTCAACTGCCCTGTTAAAATTTCACCATTTTCTCCTGTTAATTTCTATGAACAGTCATCTAGGCTGTACTATTTTTTTATTCAGCACCACAAAATACCTACTACTGAGCTCTTATTAACACTGTAGTTACGAAACTAACAAGGAATTAAAATTAAGATGTTGCCATATATATATTTTAGGAGTACGTTTCTACCATTAGTTTGACCATGATTTTAACACATTTTCACTTAGATGCAGTAAATATTTTTTAGAAATACCCTATTATTATGAATGACCAAAACTGCATATAGAACAGGCTAATTAGTGGGAGAACAAACCTCCATGAAAGTAGAGCTATATTTATTCTGTTAAAACTTCCACCATCGCATCACATTATATTGATAAGCAATTCATAAAACACAAAGCATTTTGAATGTTGCATCTTAATACGATATTCTGACTTCTCATTCCATTAAGTACAGTAGTAGGGTAAAGAAGGTAGCAATCCACAATCGCTACATCAGCCTGGTATGAACCTGATAAAGTAGCCCTTTCAAAGACCCACAGCTCCTGAACAATTTTAGCTATACTTAACTCTCTGTCAAGTAAAAACATTTCCTAATTCAGTTTTACTACACTACTTTTATTTTAAAATAATGTACATTTGGAGCAACCATATGCAAGTCTTTTTGTTATGGAATTAAAAGGGTGATTTTCTTCCCTTGATCTCTTTATGTAAAGAATTTTAAAATGATAGGAGAATAGAATGGTAAATAGATTTCAGGGAATAAAAGACCAAAACATCACTAAGCGATAATCAGGTCGCTATTCATACGGTTGGAAAGAGCACAGGTACAAGAGTTTCTGTTGATATGTATTTACCATTAAATAATAATTAGTGATGAGTAAGTAGATGAAATACTTTGCCATCGTGAACTGCTACAAGTGTTAGCAACATGCTCAGAGATCATTGGGTAGCTCAGTCAGTCGGGTAATGATGTTGTCCTGGTTATATGGTAAAAAAGAGAATAGCTGGAGCATTGTAATTTTTATTTTAGTGTAACAGTGAAAGAAAAAATGCAAATGGAGAAGAATTATTATCCTGTGAACTTTCTTACCCTAAATTAAACATTAATCTCTGAACGTCAACTGGAGCTAGATTAATGCAAGGGGAATCATTTTGGTGGCAGAAAGCTAACAAGCAAACTCCTATATCATACATCTAGTTACTATTACCCTCATCCTGGTACCACTGAAAAATATGACCAAAAATAAAAGAAATATTGTGAAGCTACAGTGATCCCTATTGATGATTTTTGCTTCTCAAAGTGGTTAATAACCAACATATATGGGAGAACTGAGTAATTGGATTTGCTGGACATTCAGAATTGACCAATACATTTAACTGATCTTCAGTTCCATATGCGTTAGAACTGAAAGAATAATTCCTTTCCTTGCCTCTAAATTCTGCAAAGATATTTTTCTTTCTCTGGAATTGTGCCCATAAATTTTGTCACAGAAAGAATAAAGGCAAAAGCTCCCTGCAGCCAAATTATTTCCCACAATCCCATAGTAAGATGGTATTTTTCTACTAACAAGTCTTACCCTTATTTTGTGTTATCTCTAGTAGGTTCAGGTAGCTGTGCCTTTATTTAATTCAATTTAATATTATGAGCACATATACTTCCCATTCTGTTACTGTAGTTGATTCTGAACTTTGCAAATAGATTGCAGGGCAGGTTTTCTGACGGTGTGTCTACAGCCTTATAATCAACTCTTTTATTCACTTTTACAGGTTTTTCTAGTGAAAGAAGTCACGGCAGTAAGATCATTTGATTTATATGACTGAGTGTTGGTATCAATTCACCTGGCAGCCTAGTTGTCCTTGAAGGAGTTGGAGACAAGTCATGCTTTTTCAAACTTTTAACTTTGTCACCAGATATATTATTCCTTTAATGAATTTGTTGTTCTCTTCAATCTTTGCATAGGTTTCAAAATGCAGTTCTTTTCTTCTGAAACCACAGTGACCATCTAACTTCTGGCCAGTTCTATTTGTAGTTTGTTGTTACAATGATAAAAACCTCTGTAGAAGCTGGATGGAGGAGGATATGTTGAAATGCCGAAACAATCTGTAGGCATGGGGAAGAATGGTGACTGTAAGTAGTTTTCTCAATCAAGGGTCTCGTTAATGTTTAGGAGCTACGGGCTGTCAAAGTAAAGCAGGTATGGGAGAACTGGCAAACAGGCTTATATTGCCAAAAGCTGTGATTCATGAGAAGGTTCACATTCAGCTTTTGGTCAATGAGTCTCCCTCTCAATTTTTTTCCTCCTTTTCTCTGGATTACTTTAGATCACCCTCTGGAGAACAGCCTCACAATACAAAGAACAGACATTACAAACTGAACGGGGAAGGAGAAAATTATAACAGTCAACTGCAGGTATAAATTTGGTGAATGATCATATCACAAACTACATGAAATGACAGCATTTCTTCACAGATATGTAACTTTCTTTTCAAGGCTGTACTGATGTGCAAATTTAGTTCTTCTTCCTTTATATAACACTTGGAAAAATGGCCTATAAGTAGTTCTCGGAGCAGAGGATAAAGTTCGATCTCCCCATGTCAGGTTAGTGCCCGCAGTGTTGAACTACAGAATCATGATCCCTCTTTCTTTCTTCCTTTGGTCTAGAGGAGCAAGGTCATGACTGATTTTATTTTATTTAGGTAGTTCTATCCCTGTCTACAAAGAAGTGGTAAATAATCCTCATTTATAGCTAGCTGGGGGTTTATGGCCTTACAGTTCCCAGATTATATGGATTTGAACTCATTCAGTTAAAGAACCTGGCTCAGCCATGTGCTAAGAAAGGTTTTCCTACCAGCAGCTCCTATGGGCAAGGGGGATGCTGATCCCCGGGGAGGGCTGGGGTTGATGTAAAAGCAACCGTATATTGTCACGTTTCTCGGTGATATTTATTAAAAGTGAACTGATGGGTCTCCAAAGACTTTGGAAATACTCAGTTGCAGTCCTTAATATTAATCCTAAATATTAAATGTTAATTAGGCATTGAACGATTCCTTCCTGAAAAGATAGAATCAGCTTGGGGAATGCACAGAAGCAAATGCCTGTGCACCAGGGGAAATTGTCTGATGGAAGTACAGCATTTCTTCTTAAATTCCACCTAACTCCTCTGCTACGTGCCTAATTTCTTATGCTGATCAAGGCTTGAAAGTCCAATGATTACTGTGGCAGTGAAGGACATACTTTAAATGCATATGTGATTTATTTCAACCAAAAGCTTAGCAGTTTAGAACAATCTGAGGAATGCATTTGTTAAAGAAAGAATAGTGTCAGAAAAAATACCATTTCCATTCCCTGCTATTCATCAAACTTCAGCTGTACAAGCTTTCAAACTGATTACCCGGTAACATCCAGGTAAATTACTTACATGGAAATAGGGAAAAAAAGGTATTTCAGCCTAGATTGTTTCACTTTATATGTTGAATGTTATGTATAGCATTATATGATAGTTTGATGATAGTCATATCACTGGGATGCTCTCTACTTCTTGACTACTCTTAACTGTCACGCCGATCTAACAGGCAAATGGCCTCGCAGAAGAAAATCTGAGCATTCTTGTGGCAAAAGAAATAATCTACTCCCTCTCTAAACTCCTTTGGTATAGACCTAATTTAGGTTTTAAATTAGGTGTTTCATCTAGGTAAATAATACCTCTGGCCATGCATGGGGCTAGAATGGCTGTAGGAGAAGGTAACCAACCTTACGGCACTTAAACGGCTCAAGTTTTGACTAGACAGTATTACCCAGCATTGTGTTGCCACAAGGTCCATGCATGGCTACATGAAGGACCACACAGACCTGTAGCTGTGGAATGAGATGAGGCAGCAGGGGACACTGTGACAAATGCGGTATTTCAAACTGGGCAGGTCATGCCAGTTCAAGCCCATCAGGACCTTTCCCTTTCCTCAGCTGTCTGACATACGGTCTGTGCTGAGACTCTTGAGCCATACACAGGTTTTGGTGGCTGTGGAAAGGATGGATGATTCTGGGATGGCCAATTATAAAAGATTCCTGTTCCAATACAGTATAGATAGGAATAGTGGCAGCTGTAGTCTAACTGCTTTGTCAAATCCTGAAGTAATTCAATTTGCTCATTGTATTTGCTCTCCCCATCTTACAGTATCTCTGTATGGCAAATTGCAATGTGGAGTTGATGATGGAGTCTAGCTTTGGTCCAGGTAGCAAAACACAGACAAGCAAAATGCAGTTCAGGTTCACTTCATCTGATTCTTGGAAGTTTAACACTGACTTGGGTAACTTGATGCTACATTGGCAGCTATGCTGAGGACCTACCCTAAAAGAAGGCTAAGAAAAAGTTTTGTTTGTGCATGGTCTGCAGTGTAGAGAAAATTTCTATTCCACAAAACCAGCTTCAGACCCTTAGGGTGTCAAAAGGGTTGAATAATTCTGTTGCATGTGTATTGAGGAGATGGGACCTTCAACAGATTAATTAATAAGGTTTCATGAAGGGATAAGCAGTCAAATAAAACCGTGCAGAATAATAGCCGCATCTTCTGACTGAGGTGTTTAGTCTCATTTGCACTGATTTTACTTTAAAAAAGAGATTGCAGGAGCTCAAGTTCTTGACGGGTAATCAATTGTTTGTTTCATGTTTGTAGCTAGTAAGTACAACATAATCCTTGTTGAGGACGAGATTCTTCATTTTGCGTGTTTAACTAAGATTGATTTGATGATGACTCATGAAAATGTCAGCATATGTGGTTCCATCTGGGTATTTCACTCTGATTTTCATATGTGGGTATGTGGCAACTATATTTACTTTTTAAATGATGCAAGTGGTAAATCGTACTCTTGAAAAGATCACATTCATGAACAGAATGTTTATTGTCTCCTATGATCTTTGTAGGTCAGAAAAAATCATTCTGTTCCTATCTCTGTTTGAAAAAATAGATATACTGTGGGTAACTGTTAAAAAATAAGTAAAACAGTGCATGGTTTAGGGCATTAGAGGTGGCAGAGAGATAAGACCTGGAGAAAAGAATGAAAAGTAGACTTCTGTCACTGGTCATTGCCTTAATCAGAAAAATCACAGAATGATTTGGGTTGGAAGAGACCTTCAAAGATCATCTAATCCAGCTCCTGATGGGGGGGTTGTTATCCCAAAATGGGATAGCTTTTGGGTATAGGTCTACTTAACTGCTTAAGAAATTATTTTACTGGGCACAGAAATGACCGAAGAGCTAGCCAATTCTGCTAAGTTCTTCATCATTTGAAAGGGAAATATAAGTAGTTTTGTCTGCAATTATCTGTGTCCTAGTAGCTATGGAGGTTTTTATGACTGCGTAAAACTCTGATAAAGGGCTGATCTTTACTGTTTTTTCTCACTTACCTGACAGAGTTGAGAAGACTTTGAATGGCAGGATGTTGTCTTCAGTGCATGTAATTACAAGCTGGTGACATTAGATCATCAGTAGAGGCAGCAGAGAGGTCATTACTGGGCAATGTAGTGTCACTGCCATAACACCAAAAATGAATGGATATGCCCAAGTGCCCTTTCCTGACTGTTGGACCCAGTTTTATTGCTTAAGAAGTGCCTTCATCCATTCTGATCCTTTCTTTCCTCTCCTAATGTTACTTAGCCAGGAAGAGATGAGGAAAATGACACAAATTGTAGCAACACTGATGAGAATCCAGACCTTTTCAGAGTACAAAACCACATCTAGTCCTGTATATGTTGGCTGAGACAACAGCACTGCATCAGAAGAATTAGGTACATTGATAATGTTTTCATCTCTAAGACTTATTAACGCTCTAGGGTCTACATTCAAACAATGGTAGAGCTGGGTCTTGACCGAGACGGACATTGTCAATAGGACACCTCCACCTGACATTTAAGCAGTTTCTAGCTATTCTGTTAGGTAACTAGATTTATGAAATTTGCCTATTTTTCTTGTGGTACAGACCTTTGCTTTATAGGAGAAAACCAGAAGATCACACGACGCTTGTTTTCAGAAGTGATTCCTCCTGATTCATACTGAAAGGTGACTCTCTTGACATTCCTGAGTGGTAGCGTAAGGAGCATAGGCATATTTTACTGTGCTTTGGCAGGAGACAGATGGAGACAGGATTTTGAGTCTCAACTTGCTAGACATACCCTCCAGGCAGCTTCCAAACTACTGTAATGTTCTTGAATGTTAATACTTGCATTCTGACCTTTGTTGGCAAACACGAGCAGTGGATATGTCCATCCTCTGACTCTACATCTGAAGAGGCTGATATGTTCCTCACGAAGAAGGAATAGTCTTTAGCTTGAACCAGTATTGACTGAATCTGTGTTAGGATTCCAGAATCTGAAATAGGGCACTGTAGGTCTAAAAGCGATATTATTTGTTACTTGTTATAATGAAATAACTGGGTTAGTAATTCGGCTATTGAACAGCAACTTAGACCAGAAGGGAGATCAATAAAAACCATAAAAATTACCAAGCCTTGCCAAAAACGTAATATCTGTTGCAGCTGACCTGACCAATGCAGAATGTTGCTTTCTTATTAAGATTGATACTTGCGTTATCTTCTAAATGTAATTTAACAATATTAAAACAGAGAACACCCTTTGGGCATGAACCTCTGCAGAGGGCTAACAGCTTAGGAAAAAAGCTTCCATAACATCTATCTAAAATAATAGCTAAGGAACAAAGTCTCAGTGACTCTGTTAAAGGCAAGATAATACATTAACACAAAACTGAAATCGCGTGTCTTGCATCTTTTCACACTGAGCACCAGTAAAGTTAAGGTAAACCTAAAAAAAAACCCCAGAAAACCAAAACAAAACCCCCAAACCTCTACTGGAGAAAATACAGAGGTTACATTTTCAAGCATTGTTGCTGTTCTTTAACAAGAGCTATAATTTCTATAATTTCACAGTTTAATCTGTTATATTAGAAAAGTGCTCGATGTGAATCTCAAAGGTGAGAGAACTGATTCAATGAAAGACAGTTCCTTTTGCCATCTGCAGTAATACAATTAACAATGCCTCTACAGTGTAGGTGGCAAGGAGTTACCTTTCATCTCTTAAATAGTTCAAGCTTGTTTATGAAGCCAAACCAATGTTCAGGCTGCATAGATGCAACTTTGCTTGTCCATATAGCATGACTGCTTGATTGTTAAAAAACAGAAATCTGAGGATTTTTTTTCTCATTGGTATTAGTCCTTACCTGTACAATTTTTAGAGGCTGAGTTACATCCTGATATAATTACTTTGATCAAGAATGTGATTTTTACTGATCTAATTTGACAATAGCTATGAACAGCTGCTAATTCCTATTAGAAACAAAATTAGGTCCTAATGTGGCTTATTCCCCTTGCATTAACTATAGGTATAAATACTGGTGTCGGTATTATGGAGAACTGTTGGAATATGCATGTTTGTATACATTGTTCAACCAAAGTGTTGCAGCACGTCTGAATGTTCTTCTTTCTTTCCTTACCAAGCAATATTTAAGACAGTGATTCCTTGAGCTTGGTAATCCAGCATTTTGCCTTTGAGTATGAAGATTCTTCCTTTCTTTCACTGGAGGCGTAAGTGTTTGTGACTACTGGAGCCAGCGAGTTCATTATTTTACTTTTTTTAACCATTCTTTAAGCGCTAAATGTATATTGAAAAGTGCACAAAGAGCATAATTATGTACAGCATTCCCACTGCCAAGATAGTACCGTGTAAGAAGACTAGAGAAGGCAGTCTTGGAAAATAAAAGGAATAGTTAGAACCTTTAAAAATCCTCCCATCAGAAATACATCTTCAAAGTTCAATAACTAGTTTATATGAGTTGCATCAGGAAAGTGAGGCAGAAAAAAATCAGGGGATGGAAATGGGCTCAGTGGTGTAGGAGGATTTGGAGAGTTGTGAAGTCGTTTTTATTAGGAAAGTTAAAATATGTGCAATATGCGTCGGAGGTCTAGGCAAGTGAAAGACTGGGAAGGCAAGAATAGTAATTCAAATGGCAAAGTATGATGAAGTAGCTATGTTATTAAGTGGCGATGACATTTTGGCAGCTAAGTTTATGATCAGATTGCTTGACGCATTGTTAAGGATTGTCAGCGTTCAGAGTTTGGGGTTTTTTTCAGTCTAAAACCTACTCGTGGCCTTTCCACTTGATTATTTCAGCCGGCGCCCTTTCTTGTTTTCATTTCTTTTCTGCCGCAGAACATGAGAAAGGAAGCATGGAGTTGAATAATAGAGGACCTCGGCTATGATTTCAGTATTCAGGGAATTAAATGGTCTTTTTCAAGGAAATTCACATGAAAGGACTGACAAGAGAAAGTAAAGGTCCTTATACTAGATTGTTTCCTGATCATTTCTTATTGACAACAGCAACATCGTTGGGGTGGGGACACTGGCATTCTTCCAGAAGCCCTTCAGCCCTGATTTCTCAGAAGGAGAGCTCAGGCATTTGCAGAAAGGCCCGAGACTTTTCATCCCAGTTGCTCTGTGCCTCAGAGTTTCAAAGCTTTCCTTTCCTTGTAACTCCTTCATCAAAGTTTTTTTTCTAGAGATGAAATACATGGAAATTATGAAGTAAGGGAAAAGCATTTTCCACCCTCCCCACCTTTCTTTCCAAAGAGAAACAGAAATCTGATGTGAAACTAAAATAGCCTTGGGAATGGATTTATTTATTAAAAGTAAACTCAATTATATCATGACTTAGAAAAATGTTGAAGGCATGTGCAGTTCTTCAGTATGTATAACTAGACAATGTTACATAAACCACAGAAAGGCTTACTTATATTTATGAAATATAGATCCTTTGATTTTCAGAAACAAAAAATATAGATTATATTAGAAATTGAGGTATTCTGCACATGAAATATGTATGTATTTTGGTTAACTGATGGCATTTCTCTAATTTTAAGAGAAAATACAATGGCTGGAAATGTAATATTGGAATTGTTGATTTGTAAACAAAAAGACTTTGTTTTGTAGGTCTCAGAATTAAAATATAAACAAGCACCTATCAGTGCAGGTTTGGAACTTTCAATGTTAGAAAGCTGCAAAATGAACAAGATATGTGTGAAATTAAGAACTGAACTTTAATTTGGTGACATGAACACAGGGACTGTAACTTCCTGTAAGTGCAAGTTTATGAAATGAAGCAACTTTATTTCCAGTCTTCATTATTTACAGAAAAGATGTGGAAGGACTGAACAGCAGCACTTATAATGCTATTATTAATATACTCTATTTTTTTTCATTTTGAAGAATACTTATGAATTTAAGCAGAAATTGTTTAAAAGAATAAGTTTTCACCTTTCTTAATAGTCATATTGGCCGATAGCAGAAAACTGCTGGAAAAGCAGGTGGAGGTATTTTAGGCATAGCCTGTTGAAGAATCCATGGATTGAGCAAGGAGGCCTTAAAAGGGATTTGACAGGGTGCACATGCAGAATTGACGAGATCCCTTCTGTTCCCGTTGCCGGTGGGAAGGGGGTATCTGCAGCAGTACATCTTGAAGGGAGGTGACAAACTGTGAACTATGGCATCTTGATTGGCAGCCGGAGTACCAGACCGTAGCATATTTCTCCATCAGGTGGAAATAAAAACCCTTCCATTTCACAGAATTGCCTATTTCCTCAATGTTTATTAACATACTTCTGATTTATTATTTTAAGCCAAAGATTATGAAAGGTATGATGGATAGAGACTCAAGACAACTCAGCAAAACAGAGGGTTTGCCATCGAGCTTGACCATGCTTTGGAAAGTTGGCTTCTGCAGATGCTAGAAGTGGGTGAAGGGGCTGTGGTGGTTCTGCTGGGGTCAACTGCACTAAAAAACTCTGCCACCGCCAAGACACATGTGCTGTCTGCGGTGTAGTTGGACGTCGTATTGAGTTGGGTATAGGAGTCTGTCAGCCTGACACAGAAAGAGCATGCTTAAGTGTTCGGTCAAGGATAGAGTGTGGGCTTTGGAGGGGAAGAAATGTTTTCTCCCCAGTTTTTGCCCTTGGTTTGCTGTCCTCCCCCTCAGTCCATACTTACTGAGGATTTAGTAATGTTACAGCTACAGCTGGAAACACACTCTCAAGATCTCTTGGAATAGGAGGGAGAGGAACCTCAGTATGAGCATCCTTTTGCGCTTCCACGGTGAAGGCTGTCAAGGTATTGCTGCTTTTCACCTGGGAAAAGACCTTTCTGTTTGTCCTGTCTGCCTCTACATTAACATCTCACTAAATAAGGGTTTGATTTTTAACCCACTTCTTAGCAGAAGGTAACTCATGACTGCCTATAGTTTCTGTCTGTTGTCCATGAAAAATTATTTGAAGTTTTGGGGCATGATTTTTAAAGTCATAGACATTGTATATATGTGTGCCTGTGCACTCTTGTTCATTGAAAAAAGTGTGAAAAATTAATTCACAAATAAAGCTCTATCTTTTGTGTTCAGAGAACCAGAATTCAGCAATGTCAGGAAAATGCTGAGAGAAAATACAGTTTTTAATAGCTCTGTTAATGATTGCATTGTAATAGAATTCACTTTCATCCTTATAAACAAACATTAAATATATGCTTATGTCACAGTGAAATGACAGGATAAAGTCAACCTCTATAAATGAGGAATGTGTTTCAGCTACAGGCAAAACTGAAAGAAAACTTTAATCAATATAACCACAAGGAATTTCACAGAGGATAATTATAAATAAGCAGAAAGATGTCAGGGCTCATCCTTATAGTTTTGTTGCTTCAGATTAGATATGAAGCAGAGGACTGCACAACAAAATAAAACAGTATCTTAGGAGCTGCTCCAAATACAGTATATTTATATCGTAGCATTCGATAGCATTTAGATTCTCATGCTTATGAACTCCAGAGAACGCCCTATTTCTCTAACAGGATTTAGATGTATTAGCTATAATCACTGCAAACTAAAGCCATAGCTGGACATCCAGGTAAAGAATAACCTGCTTTAGAAACATACTAAATACCATCAAAATTCCTTTTATTTTAAAAAGGAGTGAAGCTTGCTTAACAAATATGAAATTACTCATTTATATTTAGTGTTTAAGCGTGGATTATACTGTACCAAGTCACCTACAGCTACTTTCATGACCCTTTTCTGCCCCCATTGATGTAAAATTGTGTTAAATCAATAGAGTCACACTAGGGTAAGTGATGTCAGTATTAGGATTGATTCAGACTTCAGTGCTATAGGGGAAATTACTGTGGTGTTTAATAATCAATCTGGGACAGGTTCAAAGTTGGTGTCAGGTTTTACTGCCTCTGCTTTACACAACCTACGGCTCTGCATTTCATAACGGGACCTTCTGCATCCCTTCCTTGAAGTAGCAGCAAAACCTGGACACAGAGAGAAGGCCTGGCAACAGCTGCTGTTATCAGTCACGTACCCCTTTTTTTCCATAATGGGTTTCCTTGGTGTTCATCACTGCAGCGTCTGAACATAGTATGTCACTCAAAGAAAGTAGTTTTCACATGCAAGGTAAGAAAATAATAACTCGACCTGGGGAAGCAAGGTACTGGAGAAGTGCCAGAAGGGCTCTGGGCTGTGCACAACCTGATGGTACATCCCACCTCACGGCGAAGTCTGTGCACCTTTTATTGGCAAAACTTCTCAGATTTAATTGCTGTCAGTGTCAGGTATGTTGCTGAAAGATGATGTGATTTTGTAGCTCAGGAGAGGTCTGAGAAGAGGAAGAGCTCGAAATTAATGCGACTTTTTGGAGAGTGAGGCATGACTAACCTGAACAAGAGTCACAGGATTTGATCCTTGAAGACAGCCCAAGAATAGTGCAAACAAGTTTTATGAAAATATGTGTAGGAGTTGTGTGGGAGAATACAAAATATTTCAGTGAAGCGTGGTCATTTGTAGCTTAGGATCTAGCCAGTCTTGGAATAAGGATGTTTAAGGGTAAATGAATGTTTATAATTTTGGGCAAGTACTTCAGTACTGTTCTAGTGAGCCCCAGGTATTACTCAATAGATTTTTTTTGTTTGTTTTTTAAATAATTTGATTTGATTAAAAAATGCCTTCTAAATCACGCCATGTCTATTTGCAAGGTCTCTTGGCTTCTCCAGAAGGCATTTTAAAAGCACAACTAGGTTAAAATTAAGTCATAGGAAACTCATACAGATCCAAGACAGGGCTTGCAAACCTTACACAAGATTGGGTCACACATTCAAAATCCTGCCAGTCAACTGTCAACTACCAACTACCACTGCCATGGACAGGCTCCATAGCTAGCTCTGCTCCTGATGTGCTCTTGAAGCCTTCTTCCCCAGACACCCAAAGGCATTTCAGTTTTGATGCGGTTGCTTTTCATCCTCCCCACAGTGCCAGGGAAGAAGCCAGGGTTCACGGGGCGAGAAAGACCCAGTGAGATGGCAGCCTGCAGGTTGCTTTTGCACCCTGCTTACAGACTTGGCTCTGAAACACTGGTTTAGTGTTCAAGAATAAAGAGCAACTGGGTGAAATGAATGATCAAGGCTAGCTACTGGAGCCCATCTCTCCTCTTCTTTCAAATGAATACCCAGCCAACAGTCTGAAGCGTTTTTCCTTCCCAAAGCAACCTGAATTTTTTGCAGCATTAGAGTTTCGACAGATAAGGAAAGCAGTATCCCTCAAGCCTCAGACCAGCCTTTGGTCAAGGGGTAAGACTGCTTTCCAAGAAGACAGATGTGCACTTAAACCCTCTCAAGGCAAGTGAATCTGGATGTCCTCTTTCTGGGTTTAGAGCTGTGTCCTAGCTACTCTGTACTAGGTACTAGCTACTACTACACTAGTAGTAGTACTAGCTACTACTACTTCTCCATTGTGCATTAGAAGGATAGAAATTACCTCTTGCTCTTCCGTTTTCTTTAAATAAAAGGTGGGCTGCTGTATTCATAACATTGAGCTGTGACGTTCTTGTCTTGGGAGTAATATAGAGGGGGTTACACTCAGCAAAGTGCTTAAGCCCAAAAACGGGCTTGGATTTATTAAACACACATTTAATTGTTTCCCTTGTTAATGGAGCACTGGCATCAGTGGATTCTTTTCTAACTTGCCCAATTTATCATGTATCCAGAGTTCATAATTTTTCTCTGACAGCTCAGAGCTGCAGAAAAAACAATATGGACTGGAGTAAACCCTGGTGCATTTCCACAGCTTATAAATATCATGACCCATATGTAAACCAGACATCTACTCACCAAATAAATCAGAAATTCATTATGAAAAAAAAATTCATCAAATAAAAAGGAGTAAAATTAAAGTTTCCAGAAAGCAGCAGTTTTCTGTTTCAAGTATTAAGCTAAGTGATGTCTCAGATAATTCTGACTAATCCTTTCATTTCTCCATCTGTCAGTGCTGCACCTTTACTCGTGGTTCCTCTTGTTAATTGAAAAAAATTCCAGGAAAGGACTGGAGTCACTATTTTTATAGCTATTTATCCTGAATTTTTTCTTTGCTGGTTTCAGTTGATGCTTTTATGCCCTACATTAACAAACTAAATAATGCATTTCCTTCCAGAAGCAGAGCTTCAGTGTTTCTTCTGAAAACCCGTCTTCTGAGCCATAATAATTCTTCTAAACCTCTCTCTATATTTTTGGGATAACTCTCTTGAGCACAAAACCACAGTCCTTTATCACTTTTACTGACGGAAGGATTACAAGTTGAATCTCTTTTAGACCGACTCCGGTCCATGTCACACAGTCCTAGTTAGCTATGCTATATAACTCTGCAAACCGTTTTGTCCTGATTGTTTGCAGTTTACTGAGTGATTGTTTCAATGGAAACATCATATTCTTCTGCTGAGTAGACAATTAAAAACCTTACCTTCCTAGGTCTGCCTACACAGTTTTGTAAAAGCAGAGGGAATGGCTTGCAGTGTAACAGCACAGTGCATACAGCGCTGGAAGAAACCAACATCACTCCGTTACTGACCTGCTCTTCCAGCGAGCAGAAGAAATATTTAGTGATGCTCGCTACTGTTGGTTGTGTGTTTAATCTGGAGCTGAAGAACAAAAATATTTGTGTCTACTCTGGAAACTGAGGTTATAGCCTCCCTTAATGTTAGAAAGAGGATTTCTCGAAAGCACTCAGTTTGGCTGATTTGTCCTTTCTGTGGTAGGACCTCAGGGAGAGCAAAGCTCAGTAAATATCAAAGCCCAAATCTTCAAAGGCTATCTGGGTTCCTAATAATATTCCAAAAAGAAAATTGAAGTCCTTCATGGCAAATTATAAATTTACCTCCACATTTCAATCTCTGCAAAGGTTGAGAAATTTCCCTTTCCCTTGAAAAATAATGAAAAGCAACATAAACAAAAGCACCATAAGATGAGCTATTAATAAGCATCACAATGTGGCATTTTAGAAAGTTTTTTGTTCGGTTTATATGCTCTTCTTAATATGTATCTCAATAGCTTATTATCTGAGGCAGAGTGATCATGCCACAAGCCCAGGAATCAGAATGCCTCAGGCTAATCTGCAATCTTCATTCATAACTGATATTTTGACTGAACAAAGAATTTGTACCCTGTTTGGACTGGGATTTCCGTGGTGCTATTGTAACTCAGTTTTAATAGCGTTACATTAGTAATCTGGAAACAGGTACATAATATAAGTACCAGGTACAAGAAAGAAAAAAATATCTCAATTACAAGAAAGTGTATGCAAAGAATAAAAGACGACGACATACTCGGAAAAGCATAGCGAGAGGTTGTCTTAAAAAGAGGCAGAGTGGAACGTAATAATATCGCAACTAGCTCAAGAGAGATTGGCACAAATTCATTTTAATTTGTAGCACCTTCTGGCTCGTCAGCTTGCATAGGTTCATTGACCCCGCACTGAACCAGGGCTCTATATGATCCATTTTAATTCAGGACACCACAGACAAGATCACATACGTGTCAAAGGATTGTCACAGCTGGCAGACAGTGATAAATATTAAATTTAAAAAGCTTACTAATTTTGCAGACAGTCTTGCATTGTGTTTATTTGGCTTGCATTACTGTGCTGCCATACAAGTGGCAGCACAATTAATCATGAGCATCACAGGGTAATTTGTTGTGACAGAGAGCCATGTGTGCTCATTAAAGACAGCTTCTCTTTTATCCCTTTATATTCTGTTCCTCCCTTTGTGATTCTTGTCAAGGAACTGGATTATACAACAAAGTATTTCCAGGACTACTTGAAGATAAGGGCTCCTGGGTAGTGGTTCAAGGTGTTTTAGACCATCTATCCTGCTTAGCTTGCAGGCAATGGAGGAGCCAGAGAAGTCATACACTGTCATGCAAAATGAGGATTAAAAAAAACCCCAAAGGGTTGTGGTGATCAAGTCTGTGCTATTCATTAGTGCAGGTTCTGCTATCACCAAGTAGGCAGCCTGCGGTGATGCCTTCAAGTTCAGGAGAGACCAAACCACCCCCATTTCCCTACCAACCCCACCTGCTAGGGTGGAGGTCAGTTCAGCAGATGACGTGTGGGACGTGTGCCATGGAGATGTAATTTCTCACATCATCACCCTACTGATCAGCCACTGCAATGACCAAAGCCATTGATCAGATGGCTTTTCTGTCCTCTGTGAGCAAGTTTTGTGGCAGTCTTTTCTTGCTGGCATTGCACTACTGTGATTTAAGGCTAATGAAAAGATTTTAGCCTCTGCTTTTTTTCCTTATGACCTTTATGGCATAGCTGGGCTCATGCACTGATCCCCTTCAGCTATCTAATTGCTGACCACATTTGCTAATTAGGCTAAATATATGTTAGGCATAAACTGTAGCAATCTAACCACTCACCTCAAGCATCACAGTACTAACAGACAGAAGAAAACACTTATGCCACTTCACCTTTCTACATAAATGTAATTTTTTGCAAGCTTTTTCACCACTGAAGTTTGAATGCCTAAGAACTGAATGCTTATGCCAATAATAAAGACTAGATCTGTGATGCAGTTGCGTTATATAGATAGGCAATAGGGTATTTCTAGTAATTTATTTTCTGAGTTCAACAAAATGCAAAGGTGTCTAAAAGGATGCACTGTTTATCTAATTTATTTGTATTCAGTAGCGTCTTTTCTCTAAAGAAGTTCAAATAGCAGCCTAAAAGCTTGAGTAAGCCAGTAATAAATTTTTTCTAATGTTGTGAGGGTAGAGATGATAAATAATGCTGTCCAAAGTCCACTTTATGTCAAGGGGTTATAGAGAACATAGGGGTTTTGACTTCTGATTCCACACTTGTAATTTCTGGGAAACGCTAGAATCTTGTTAAAAATATCTCATCATTTGTATTCACTTTCTAAGAAATTCTTATTTTTATTACATATGCATAAACATATTTAAGGGAAAGCTTGAAAAAATATACTTACAGTGGAGCTACTGAAAAGATGTGTTCTGTAAGAATTCATTTTTTAAACAATATTCGTACTGTTGGAAAAATTCACCAGAAGAAGAATATTTCAAAATAGCAGACTTTTCAAAACCATTTTTGAAAATTATTTTCTTGTGCTTTGTGTGATAAGTGACAGAAATCTCCATTTGCCTTTCTCGTGCACATCTCCTTACTATTTGTTCTTTCATGACTAGCCCACCTCCTCGCAGCTTATCTTAGCATTCAAAATGCCTGACAGAGGAGCTTCAAACAGACACGATAAACATCAGAAAAACCCTCACATCAGGCTGACAGATGAGGAAAAAAAAAAAAAAAAAAAAGTCCTCTGATTGTTAATCTGCCCTTTCAAAAATATAGCTTTCACTAGTCTGAGACCTACAATGAGTAATGCCTAAACCTCTTCCAGGAATAGGATCAGCAGAGTATACTACATCAGGTTCTGCTGGGCTACCTGGGCAAGCCTCCTCCTCTTGCCTGCCTCGCCTTTGGACACTGAAATTCTTGAGATTTTTGACGGGCTTTGCAGCAAAATGCATTTGCAGGCAATTTAGAGAGCTCATAGCATTATTAGTTGTAATTTTCCTTAGCTAAATGGTTTCACTGTTGCCTGGAAGGAACACCGTTAGGTTTTCACCCTTTTAAATCCTGCATAATTACTGAAGATAAGGAGAGGGGAAAAAAAGTGTAGGTTTCAATACTGATGAGAATGGGTTCACTCTCATTTGCTGTAAAGGCTTAGTGAGACATGTTATTCCGGAGCTGGTAATTATCAGAAGAGTAAATATTAAATTGCCATTATATAGACATTTTTTTCTCATAGTGATAATGCTACCACCTCATGGAAGTGTGCGCTTCTCTTCTTTGGGTAGCCTTTGACATCAATGCTGCTTATATTGTAGGAAGAGACAGAGAAACAGGAAGATGATCTTGAAGTTCTCAAAGTACATTTATGTATATTTATATTCCAATGAACAGTTAGATCCGTGAAGTCAGAGGCAGCTTTTACATTGGGAACAGTGAGCTCCATCCCCTCCAGGACTTACAAACATCACTAAAATCTTTCTCTGTCTGTCCTGACCTTCACAGGTTGTGTAACACAACAGAAGTAACGCCAAATTTTGTATGGATTTGTTACAGTGTGTAACGAGTTGCAACACCTAACAACTTCTTATAGAAAAAAACCAAAAAACCAAGTTGTCTTCTTCCCAGGCCACTTGAGTGCTAAAACATTGCAGTCAGCAGACATTGCCGTGCGCCTGCTTTGGGGTTTTCACTGACCATCCCTAAGCTCATAAAGACTGGTACATAGCAACTGAGGCCAAGCATGAGAAGAAGTTTACCAGGAAAAAAACCTACAAAGTGCTTTACAGATTAATGACTCTTTTTTTCTTTTTTTTTTTTTTCTTTCTGTTTTCCAGCATATCACAACTAAGTTTTCTGTCCTGTTATTTACTAGTAAATAAGTTATATGGGTTTTGCTTTGTAAGGTATCATTCCCTTACACCTCCATTGCATTGTCTGTGCATACGTGCACGCATACAAATACACACAGAAGTCTACTATGGAGTTTTCTGTTGAGATCCCCATCAGCTGATAAACATTAGAACCACCACTGTCTGAGGTTATTGACATACAGTTCTACATGTTATTGCATCAGAAAAAAAAAATCTATTGTTTGAAAGGAAAAATTAGAATATTAATATTTTTAGTGTTTTGATACCAATATATTCAATATTGCCTATATATTCAGTTTCTTTCTCTGCTAGTTATCCTCCTTATATGAAATGGCTTAACTTGCGTTAACCCTCTAATCTCCGTATTCTTGCCATAAATTACATCTGCTTTAAGATAGTACCATAGTATTTTTATGACAGAATCTCATGGTTCACAACAGTCTTCCGATAATTTTGACTACCAACACAAGGGTATTAGTGTATTCTGGCATACGAATAGGAGAAACATACAATTGTACAAACATATGGAAATCACATAACTCTTCCATTTCTCATACCAAATTGTAATGAAACACTGTCACAAGAGTAACGAGAAGCAATCCAAACAGCCAGGAGAAACTATTATTGGAAAATAGGTATTTAGGTCTAAAAAACTTCATAGCTTTTTCCACTGCACTTTTGTTCGTGCTGCATGAGACATGGGTATGTTTGCAACTTCAGGGTCGTAGAACAAAAACGTCAATGTACAATCTTTCAACAGCTGAAAAATTGATATCTGATTATCTAAAAAATAAAAATTAAGCAAAGTATGCCTTGGCAATGAGTAGCATATCTGTATTTGCAGATGTATGAGTGGAAGGGAAAGAAAGATGGTCTCGCTAACATCTTTCTTCTTGCTTGTGGTGTAGCTCCCCAGCACGTCATTGACTAATCACAGGAGTAATGGGATAAGAGAGCGGTGTTTGGCTACGGTAATGATAACACAGACAAACACCAGGGAATGCAAAGACAAAGCAATGGACTTTGATCTGTGCTCTCTAGAAAATAAAGTCACCATTTTTTTTAAAAAAAAAAAAAAGGAGGATCAAGACCAGAACTTTCACAAGGTTGTCCTATGCTCTCAATTGCTTATTTTATTTAGTTTTAACAGGTGGCCACATTGCACTTGAAAAGCATCCCTATTAAAGCTATACATCTTTACCAAATAAGTGCTTAGTGCAGGAGGACTAGGTGAAGGAATATACTTCAAATTTTTAGACAGTGTTTTAACAAAAGTCACTATCAAGCAGCCACTTTGGCTGGCAAGTGTAAAAAGCAACACTGACAGGCAAATTACCAACATATAAGTGCTGCCTGGTACACGTGACCCATCATACATCACTGATGGGTTTAGATTAACATCTACACTTTGTTTTCTAGAAGCGTGGAAGGGAAGAGATACAAAGAGATGCTGGCTGCACCTACCTTGATTCTCCAAAGAATGGGATTGTTGACAGAGAATTCCTGACCTGAAGTTATCACTCCTTTTCTTCTTCCTGCTTTTTCAACAGCTTCCAGCAGCTTTTCTGCCAAAGAGCCGCTCTAAACTAATTAATATACTACAGGCTATTGTCCAAAGTATCTAGAAGAAAAAGTCCCTTAGCACACTACCTTCATCACCAGGGCTTCTTTAGCCCTAGGAATTTAAACCTGGCACAAGCAGGGAAAGAAAAAGCTCTTTTTGCTCAGGAAAATAGTTTTAGCCCTTTGTGAAAACTTAAGTATGCTTCTGAAAATGGACTCAGAACATCCACATAGGATTTAGAATCCTTGACTTTTTAATGCATGGCTTTGAAAGTAATGATAAAGGCCCTTATCCTGCAAGATGCTCTGTGAAACCTCTGCTGATAATTAATGACATGATGAGGAAACAAGCTTCACCTCTGATAGTAAAGGAACGGTTCCTTTTGCTTGATTACAGCATTCAAGTTTTAACAGGGCAGTAAATGGTATTGGCTGAAAAAAAGCAGTCTCAGCTGAGATGCTGAGAAAATGTCAGCAAAATTAGTATGCCTGACAGTTTCACCAGCAGCACCTGAAAAGGATTATTGGTGTGACATGAGTTTGGCTCTCTTCTTTAGCCTGATGTGTTAGGTTTCTAAAACTTCTCTTTCTGGGATCAACACAGTTTGTTGTTTTGGCTTCAACTGAGGACATAGGGCCATTTAGGACTAAAAGTGTGTCCACTTTGTGGTGGTCCCTGCTGCCTTTAATGATGAAAGAATGATCCGAATTCAGTCATATAAGGGAGGTGTGCTTTTAAGGAACGGAGCAAAGAAAGCTCTGCTCTCTCGGAAATGCTGCTCTCTGGCATACAATTTAGCTTTTTCCATATAAAGGGTATAAAACCAAAAATGAGGTCTAAATATCAAAGTGGCAAATACTCAGACTCATCCTGTGACCAAGGATCTTGTTCCTTCCTCTTTTTTTGTGGAATCAACCATTTAATATGCCATCTGTGCGGCAAGTGTAACCTATCTCCCCCTCAGACTCAACAAAGAATTAAAAAAAAAAAAAAAAATCTTTCCTAAATTATAACATATTTGGAAACAAAATTGACCTCAGAGAATTTTGATATTCAGGATTTTGTTGTGGAAAAAACCTAGAAGCTCATGGTTGTCGGTCTAGTGTTATGCTGCATACTTGCTGCAATCTCAGCTTCTAACCTCCATCCAGTGGTTTATTATATATTGGAGCTGAAATCATATATAAAGATATACGTTTAGTGAAGTTCTTCATTGTTGTTCAAGATGGATAATTCTATTCAGCTGTGTAATATTATGTCCTTTATTGCTCACCAGGCTTTCTTTGATGGCTATAACTATAGGTAACAAAACATTAAAGAGGGAATTGGTATTCATTTGTTTTCAATAACTACTCAGTACACAGATTTTCTGCATGAATATTCTGTCCTTCAGCTCTTAGTTCAATATCTATTTAGATGAAAGCTTTAAGAGGAAACTTAGATGAGTGATTAACATAAATTTTTTATGGCAATTTTAGATTTAACTTGGTAGGCTGCTTTGCAAACCCTGAACTTGATTGAGACCTGTATAGCACTTAAGATTTCCTAACAGGTTCTTTGTAACACATAACCTGCCTCAATTACTTTAGCCATTAAAGGCTATCATTTTTATGAGGTAAGATTAAAGATTACTTGTGAAAAGGAAATAGACATTAAAAAAAAAGTATCTGCACACTGACTTTACTTCTTATCAATATACCTGAATATTTCAGCCCTTTACCTATGCACTTAATAGGAAACTTCCCTTACAGTGTTTTAAAGGTCTCTTCAGGAAAATATTCACCAATACTTTTGTACATTCATCAAATGCTTTTGAAAGCATTACTTTCTGCTCCTACAACACCAAGGTGGTACAGCAGGAGAATTTAGCCACAGAGAGTAGATCATTCAGTCTAATGACTTTCTGGAGGCTTAACACCCCAGTGACTTGGATCTGCCTGGGCAGTAAAGCTCCCAGAGCACTTGCTGTCAATTAATAAGAATTTGCCCTGGATATTTTTAATTTTTTTTCCGATCTCTAGCATATTGTGCATAAGCTGTCTTTTCTTCTTCAGCTCAGAGACAAGTGTAACAATAGTGTTAGAAATTATTTGCAAATAGGTAGCACATAGAATTAGACATGCAAGCACATAATGATGATTTTTACCATTAAAAAAAAAATAAATCTGGAGATGCATAACTTGAAAAGCATCAGAAATTCTTTAGAATGAATGGAAAGATCTACTTTTTCTAATGGCAAAATATGCAGATATAAACTAATCAAGTTTTCTGTAAATTAGAGCTTTTTGCTAGGTGACTTTTGCAAGGGAAAAAAAGGCTCACATAAAATAAAGCTAACAGGAGTTATTGAACTCCACCATAAGTTTTTAAGGTCTATGGTATATCTGAATGCTTCCAACTCAAAAAAACAGTGTGGATAATGACATGTGAAAATTTATTATTTGCATTTTAATCCTTTGAATGCTGGAAATTTTTTTCGTTTGTATACACAAACAGAACTTCATGGAAACAGTCAAAGATTTCCAGCCTTCATCAAGTTCTGCTAACTGCGAGATACACACTACTGAATTCTGCAATAGTATTGGAAACACTGACAACTTAAATATGATGTAGGCTTTATTATTGATCTGAATAGATTTGGAATTTTTATTAATAGTGCTATAATATTAATCAGTGATTTTTACAAATACAATTCATATGCTCAGTGAACTATCTATTATACAGGCCATCCAAGCACCTGAATAGTGAATGCTCCATTTCCCTGGTAACCGTACACTTTACTTGCTGTCATTGAATCTTCCAGAGGAACCATATTACACTGTTGCATCCACCAAATATAACGTAAATGCACTTGAGAACACACGAGGCTCATTGGTTAAAAGAAAACAGAAAGATATTATTTGGGGCTGTTTAAAAATACAGAACTTAAATTTAGGAATGTCTTAAATCCACAGGTGCATCTAATAATTATGGATAATGAATATCAGCATCTCCAGATAGAGTGTACCTCATTTTGAATGACAACGCATACAAATAAGTGACTCTTCCATTTGTACCAATAAGACTTATACAGTCACATTTGAGGATAGTTCAGAGCTGAATTAATAGAAGTTGATGCAGTTGTGGAAAATGGTCATAACAGTTGTCTACCCTGGATTTACAGACTGAGGACATGAGTTTGGATCTGCCTCCAAGCCTGTTAACTGGGGCTTCCAATTACAACATGACCTGATCTTCCTTTTCTTTTTCTATACCCGTCCCTAGACAGATTAATGGCACAAATCGATAAGATCACAGTGTTAAAACTGGCTATAAAACCAAAATGCTGAACAAGATGCACAAATCCTTTGTTTGGAAAATGGAAATCAGCCTGTTAAACTACCTTTACTTCTAATTGTTTTTGTCTGTGACGTGGGTCAGTTATAAGGATGGTTGGAAGCCATCACATGCAGAGAAGGACATTTTCAGCTCATACTTCAAGCTCTGGATCAACTTGCATTTAAAGTAGATGAAAATTTGGTTTTAGCGAAACTAGAGCTGAGTCTTACATTGTCCAAGGTCTATGAATTCAATGAATTTCTACCTCCTTGACAGAGCTGTGAATGTTTTTTTGTAGGAAAACACTGAAGTTACTCATCCACTGCTTATTAGGTAAGTTAACATATCTCTGTGTCTACTTTTGTCAGTGCTAGAATGGGATGCAAAGGGGAGGAATGGAGCCTAGTGATCCTAGGAAGGAGGTTAGTTTCCAAAACTGGATAAATACAACCCAATCGTTGTCAAAGTTGATATAAAACTTGTTAATTGGACCAGGATTTATTCCATGAAGCATGGGAGATTACAACTGTAAGCAATGAGTTTTATTTTCTATAACCATAGGTGTTGTCATTGGGGTTTTATACAGCTTTTATTGTTCCAGTCTCTTGGCCTTAAAATAATAAATACTACAATATGTTTTTCACTGGGAGTTGTATTCTGAGTCACCTTAAGTTGCCCTGAATAATGACCCACACTCTTTGTGGTTCAACAAATAAAGGTAATTTCTGTTGGCATGATACCTCTCTAATCACTAAAGCAGATTGAAAACTTTGTGTAAAACAAAGGAAATCCTGTTTTAAACCCAGTGCTAGATATTTAAATTTTTGAATGCCTGTTATTTAAAAAAAAAAAAAAAAAAAAAGAAGTAAAAATCACCTATTGTTAAGAAATTGGAGATTATTCTTGCAGGATGCTTTTGCCTTCAGTATTCCTCAAGGACAAGACTAGGTATTTAGGTAGAGTCACATTGTTAAAAATACCTGGGAGTATGCATATGTTGAAATCTGTCTATAGTGCGCAAAACTACAGTTTTTATAATTTGGACAGAACGGCTTGCCCATTTTAGAATGAAATGAGGAAAATTGCTTAAGTGGGAAAAGGAAGGCATTTCAAATTCTAATCTGTATGAATTCATAATTCAAATACTTTAAGAAAATATTTGTGTCAGTAGATTATTTTACAGGCATGGTCAATGTAATCAAATATTTATTTAATAGCACAGTGAATTATCCCTGAAATCAAAGCTGGTGATCCTAGTCTGAGCTGCAGTTATCAGAAGCATCAGCATTAGCAACAACTAACATTAAAAGCCAGAACTGTTTACAGGTTGTGTCAGCTAGATGTATTCTGCACTCTCCCGTTAAAGGTGTACTGTCATGTAGGAACAATATATGTAATTCACTGGGCAGATGAAGAGCAAGAATAGAACAGCATTGGAGCACTTGCTAATGTCCAACACACTCTCCTGAAAGGAAGGCAGACAGGAAACCAATAAAGTTTGGAGAAAAGGATGGGTAGTAGAGGTAAAACTGGACATCCACATAATAAAAGTAAATCTAGCATTCCAAGGCGAAGCACTTTTGTTTCTAAGTTGTGATGTAAATGCAGAAATAAGGGCTGTCATTTCTACAGGAAGAAAATGAGCCTTGGTAAACTCACGACCAGAGTGGTTGCGTACCCAGGAATATACCTCTGTCTTGAAGCCTGGACGTACTTGCTGACTGCAGCATCTCAGTGCCAACACACCCCTGTGCCCTGCATTTCCTCTGAGGTAGCTCTAAATAACCCACTCCATTTTTTTATTTTTGCTGTGGGAAACCTACCTTCCTAGCACTGGATTCCCACTCTTTACCAGAGATCCTGAGTACTTTTTGTGTGCAAGGCCATTACAATATGAGATCGTTAGTACACTTCATTTTTTTTCTCCTTAACATTTCATAGCTGCCTTTCTACTGAAAAAAAAATTAGTAAGGTTTATTCATGGTATTCAGAATTCTGTTCTGCCATTTCTGGTGTCAAGTGTCAGTAATACCGAAGTGACTCGTAATTGTATTTGAAAGCAGGCAATGAAACTCCCGTTCAGTGCATGTCTGCAAGCAACCCTGGCTGACCTGAACCCTCATTACGAAGATCTCTTTTTTTACTAAGTAGTAGAGAATAAGTATTACCAAGAGGGCTGCATGTCACCTCCATAGAAAGGGCCAGCACAGCCACAGTCTGATGCTGTTTCACTCCAAGACGGTCGACAAGAACTCTCCGTGCTGCTGGATAATGAATGCACTCCTATGACTTGGACAACAGTATGTGCATTCATGGACATATGGGAATTCTTCGGTATCTACAGACTTACTCTTGGAAAACTAACATACTGTAAGGCCTCGTCAAGGGGTTTATTATGATTAAACAATGACAGAATAAAACCCCAAACAACTGGTCAATATCCAAACTCTCACGAGCAGATGTTTGGTACAAAGGAGCAGATCCTCTGCAAGGAATTCATGGACATATGGGAATTCTTCGGTATCTACAGACTTACTCTTGGAAAACTAACATACTGTAAGGCCTCGTCAAGGGGTTTATTATGATTAAACAATGACAGAATAAAACCCCAAACAACTGGTCAATATCCAAACTCTCACGAGCAGAAGATGTTTGGTACAAAGGAGCAGATCCCCTGCAAGGACAGCCTTGACTTTCTGCATCTCCTAGGTTCTGCACTGGGGACCACTTAGGTGTTTGGGTTTAGGCAGAGCGGGCCTAGTTCCCTTAAAGCAGGCAGAAACAGTGAGAATAATTTACTGGAAAATATTTTTTTCTTGGATTTACCATACAAAATTGAATTCATAAGGCAATGATAAAATGGCTGAAGTGTCATCTTGCTGTTCTCAAGGAAAATGTTGTTCATTATGTCAGGAAATTATCTATAGCACTCAGAAAAAAGTAAGGGGGATTAAAAATGAGAGATCAATCTGTAGAAGCAGGACTCACTACTTGGAAAACATATAGGTAATACATATGTATGTCTATTTGTTACTATTCAGAGTTTAAGTAGGCACTTGGGCTTTCACGTGAAGTAATTCTTGGATCTCTCTCATATATCTCCTTCTACACGTATGAGAGAGAGTTCAGTTTCTTCAGTTTCAAAACCTCTTAAGTTACTCAGCCATGTCCAATGTTTTAATTAAAATGTGCATGGCATCTTTTCCAGCACTGCAATTTATTTTCTAATAGCAGAAATTAATTTAAAATAATCTCTACAAAGCAAGACAGCAAAATCTGCTAAACGATACATTAGGCAATCTCACACACCCAGAATAAATCCCCCTTCTTCCAAATTTGCTCTGAGTTCTTTTCCTTTTCACTCTTTCATTTGCTTTTTCAAGAAAGCCTAAAACTAGCTGTCTCTTGTGATTGACTGTAAATCATCTGAGTCCAGACATTCATCAAACCATCATCTGAAAACAAAATGTGCAGGTCTGAGAAACATGCTGTGGGGAGAGTGGAGGACAGGTACAAGAGAAGTACAAAGATAAATAAAACCTGAAGAGGAACACACGGATGTTAAGGAAAACCAATTGTGCTGCTGCAGTATAAACAAACAAATTTTCTCCAACAAATGCTTACATGCAACTTTCTTTGTAGCAGGAACTGAGGAAGAGAATTTGCACCAAAAAAACTGCCTGCTCAGCTCAAAAGGTCTTACAGGTTTGGAATCAGAGAATGGCATGGAAATGAAACCTCAGTTATACCAGGTATACTAAATCGTGTATAGCCAATGTGCCACATAAGAGACAGTTGAAGCAAACTGGGATGGCAGAGAGCACAAGGCAGAATGTATTTTCATAAACCATTGCTTGAATCATTTTAAATTATTTATGTGCACCAAAGATAAACTGTTTTAAATTAATCTATGAACAGAAAAACAGACTAAATATATCAGTAAAAATAGTTAATGGAAATAGTTTAACCAGGAAAGATTCCTTTGATCTACATAGCGAAATGCTTGTTTAAATGCATCAGTGAACGCAAGGAGAACATCCTCCACAATGGCTGGAGGTCAGGGTTTGTGTTGGTCAGATACACACATTCAGTGCACTCAGACCAGCAAGCGTCCATTCTTTACATTTGCTGTAATACCGATTCAATGTAAGCGTTCCCGATTGCTTCAAATGCATCAAGTCATGTGCTGGATTCATTATGTATTCAAAGTCGGTCAAATATTCTTCTGCTAAAGCAAATATAAACGTGAAGTAATTCTACTGAAGCCATTAAGAATACTGTGGACTTGAAATTGTAAAGAAAACTAAAAGTTAGGCCTGCATCTATAAAAAATTGTAACTATTCCCTTGAAGATTTTTCTTGACTAGAAAGAGTGATTGCTAGTCAAATCTAATCTTAACACAATCTTCTTCCTAAAGTAAGCAAGTAAATCTGTCCACTCAAATCTGACTTTGCCTATACTCCTGAAACATGTTTGGTTGTAATCAAACAAGAGAAGTTACACTGAATTTCCACTTGGAAAAGGATTCCATTTAGACAGTGGGTCTTAGATAGACTGTCCTAAAGATAACCTGACTAGTTATCTTCAATAAAGCAACAAGCCCTAGTGTTTCATCAGATATTATACAGCCCAAAAGAAATTTTGTGTAACTTTTATGAGATGTCAGTGCAAGTTTGAGCAAAATTTGCAGGCAATCACTGAACTTTAAGACCTATATCTATCTGCTGCCTAACTTTTTATTTTTCTGAGAGTACTTTCTATTACCTTTTTATGACAACTGGCTAAAGCCAACTGTAGCGTCTTTAGGCTTCCCTCAATAATGATTTAGTATGTGCTGGTTAAGTGTCACTTTCTTAATATTAAGATATTAAAAAAATTAAATTCTTATTTGCTTGATTTCTGTTATTTTTTCTTCTTCACTAATTAAATCATTAGTAAGTATTTTGCAATCTAGAGAGGATTTAAAGGTATACAAGATAAGCTAATAAATAAAAAAGGTCTTCCCTTACTGGACTAGTTGCAGGGCCACGCCTTGACTTACATTTAACTGACACTTCAAAAACCTGAAAAAAAAATAGATTACTTCATATCAGGTATTCTGCAAGGTTCACAACAACTGAACACACTTAACCACACTAAACTGACTACTTAAAATAGCTAGTCTGGGTTCGCCTATATTTTTTTTAAAAAAAATCTCTAATTCAGGAAGGTAGATATATATTTCTATGGATGGTGATAGCTGAAACCTCTCTGGGTGTTGACGTACACAACAGGGGCAGCTGTTTGAAGATTGTTTTTCATATGCTACCAGCCATGCTCTTTTTTGGATGTATTTTGTATGGATTTTTCCCTGCATTTAAGCAAAATGAGAGAAAAGCCCTTTGATCTCTCACCACAGCACTCACTGAGCAGTCCAACCTCAGAAAAAAACCCTTTATCACACGTTCGCTTTGCCACGCGTGACCTCTTCACTGTGGCTCAGACCGATGAAAAATTAAGTGCAGTCTTTTGGATGCTGGTAGCAGTGTACCTTCCCAGCGACACATCCTGAGTCACATGCCATATGCTTCATGCTGCTGCTTCTTATTTATGTATTTGCACCCGTGTATTTACAGGTTAAACAACTGGTGTGGTAAAAGTGTCAGGCAGCGATGGTTTGAATGGTCTACTGCAATACAGAGCTGCCATCACCGCTGTGATCGTCTGCTTTTATTCGTGCCCATCAGAAACGCCTTCCTGAGGATGTCTTGACCACGCCTCAACTTTAAACTTTCGATTCTTTTTTTCTGGTAATTTGCCTTAGGTGCAAATTCTTGTCAAAACAGACGCTTCAGTGCACCTGATGGGTCTGCTCAGCTGCGGATGAGCCACAGTTCTCACGAGCCCTTCTGTTAAAGGATGGAACTGAGCTGAACAGTGTTTATAGAGCAAAGATTTGTAGCCTTTTGTTGTCTCCTTACGCCTTGCTTTCCATCAGCCTCCACTTACTCCCTTCCCCATCAAAAAAAAATGTATATTTTCAGAGAAAATTAGTTGTTAAGACAGAGGATTGGCAGCTGCAGAGCTTCAGAGCTTTCTGCAGAATTCAGCTGCACAAGTAGCCGCATTGCAGCTGTCACCTTTCACGTCTCCCAGTATGTATCTGATCTTCCAAACTGGAAGGTCTGTGTCCAAGTGGGAGGAGACGGAGAAAGGTGGTTCGTTTTTCCATGCACATCTGCTCCTTTAGCTTTAAATGTTGTCAAATATGAATGCTTAATGCTATGCACATCTGTTCTCTAGAAACTGGGAAAGCACGACACTTTGCAAGCCACGAACAACACAAGTGACTTTCATTTATTAAACCGAATTTTTGTCAAATTCATGCCTGTGATCTGAAGGATAAAATTTTAACATTTTGTCAATGTTCTCATAGTCCTTGGCATTATTATATGTTTTTTGTATATACTGTACATTACAGATAAATGCTGTGCTGATTTTTCTCTAGAGATTAGAAGAATTATTCCCAAACACTGTTGGCTTAAAAACAAAGAAAATACTGCAGCTGAAGCTACTCTGCAACACTAACTCCTCTTTCAGGGATGTCTCAGTCACTTGCTTCCTCAGGTCAATATTAAAGAGATAATTAATATAGTCAAACATTTTAGACAAACAAACTGGTTTCTTTGCTGTTTCTTGTAAAGAATAGGGCTTTGTTTTCAAAGGAAAAAGAAATTAATTGCCTTTTTTAGAACTTTTACAAGAGCAAGCAAGATTTTTTTTTTTTTTTTTAAATATGCTTCTCAAGTGCTGTGCTTTAGGAAGTCTTCTTTTCCTACGGGAAAGCCTTTTTGCATAGCAGCAAAGTGAAACAGAATATATCTAGCAGTACTAGCCAAGGAAAGTGCAGCGGAAAAAAACGGTTCAGATATCGCTGAGCATATTATACTTGAAAGCGTTTTCCAAAGTATGCAGTGCAGATGTGGTAGTACAGTAATGAAGAATGATTAACCATTCTTCTCATAGGTTTTTTTTTCCTACATTGTAAGCAACAGTTTATCATATTAATGATTATTTTTTTTCAGGTAGAGCCTGAACAATGTTTATTGTTTGCATTCTTTAAAACATGCTTCTGTGAGCTTATATAAACAAGAATTACCTAAAAATCAGTAAAGTGAACAAGAAAGAATGGAAGCATGATGTTTTCAATGACACTAAGAGACAAGTGATAATTTGTTCATAAGAAACAGTATACAGATATTACCACCATATGTGTGCTTTTGCTCCACAATCTTCTTAAGCATGTCTACTCTGCTCTCTTTTTCCTCCTTTTGTAATTGTTTGTATACATATACATTTATGCAATTCACACCCAGAATTTTACATTAACACAAATTCTAAGTCACAACTTACCTTGGCTTCTCCAAGACATTTATTTTATTATCCGAAGTATAAATAATTTGCCACATCAATATTTTTCTGTTAGTAATAAAATGTGTATACAGCAATTGATCTCTCTTGTGGCGGTAATATTTCTCATATCAATCTACATGCACCAAGAAAAATGTAAACCCAATATGATCATGTTTCACTAAAGAGTTTGGAGCGTGCTGGTAGTCCCTGAAGTCTGCTTTTCAACTGAACACTGCTAAATCTGCATTGAGTTAAAACATGAAAGTCTCCCATCTATAATTTCTGCATATATGCAAGGATTTGTATATTCAAAGCACAATATGCCTCCTTAGAAAAAAATGTAAAAAAGATGAGTGAAATGAGAAAGAAGCATCATATTAAATGGTGTGACTGGCCTGAAGTAGTTAAGACTACATTTTTGAAATACTTTTAGCATCTGCAATGTCTAAAAAGACTAAGATGTAACCTTACAATGATAGTCTTTAAAGGAATCCCACATCTCTGTAAAATGGCAAAATTTTATGTCTGTTGGTTGTTACACATTTACCTTCTGAGATACCTGACATTAACTAAAATATCTGAAAAACATCTCTGTTCTTAGTTATGCTTTTTAAAAAACTGATACTGACTAGAAACTTTGTCATTAGCTTCAGAGAATACAAGATAAAGCCATTAAATGTTATAGTATTTTATTTCCAGCATCCTCTTCCTCTTTTAAACCCACAATACTCAGGTTATCCCTAGGTACTGGATAATTAATGTAAATGGTCACAGGGTGTTTTAAAAGATTTATTACAGTGTCTATTCTAAGCACATATGTTTCACTGTCTCTCAATACCTAAACATTCTGGCCTATGTTCTTATGGAAACTGTAGATTAGTCTAGCAATGTTTTGCTGAAACTGGTCTAAATCCATACACAATAGAAGATTTGCAGCTAGAGGAGGATTACATTTTATGCTCACACTCAACACATGCAGAATCACAGAATCAATTTGGCTGGAAGAGATCTCCGGGATCATCGAGTCCAACCTTTGCCCTAACACCACCATGTCAACTAGTCTAAGTGTCACGTCCAGGCTTTCCTTAAACACCTCCAGGGGTGGGGACTCCACCACCTCCCTGGGCAGCCCATTCCAATGCCTAACGACCCTTTCTGGGAAGAAACACCACCTCATTTCTAGCCTGAACTTCCCCTGGCACGGTTTCAGACGATGCCCTCTTGTCCTGTCAGTAGTTGCCGGGGAGAAGAGACCAACCCCCACCTGGCTACACCCTCCTTTCAGGTAGTTGTAGAGCATGATCAGGTCTCCCCTCAGCCTCCTCTTCTCCAGGCTAAACACCTCCAGCTCCCTCAGCTGCTCCTCGTAAGACTTACCCTCCAGACCGTAAGAGCATCAGCCATCGGAAGCACACGAAAATACTGGTGGTACGTTGCCAAACTCTCAGCAGCCACCTGACTTCCTCTCATGCACTTAAGTGTGAGCCCATTGTCATTCATCTTGTCATACAATTTTATCCCGTCACCCAAGCTCACTGCCCTCAAGGGTGAGCTGACCAATATGTCCCTCCCCAACCTGCAAGTCATTGACTTGCATTTAGTTCCCAAGTCTGTTGCTGCTGCCTCAGACCTGGAGAAGGATTTGTGTGTGTGAGAGTTTCTGATAAAAACATGTTACAGCTATGCACGGTCCTTGTCTCACATGCCATTAGCCTGCAATACTTGTGTTGATTTAGAACTTCTAGTTCAAATATGATTTTCAATTCTGCCAGCAGTGTAGTCATTTCCTTACCTGCTGTACAGAATCATAGAATCATTATGGTTGGAAGAGACCTCAAAGATCATCAAGTCCAACCGTAAATCCAATGCCACCATGCCCACTAAACCATGTCTCGAAGCACTACATCTAAATGTTTTTTGAACACCTCCAGGGACGATGACTCCACCACCTCCCTGGGGAGCCTGTT
>NW_009626053.1:34329-38221 GCF_000690535.1 Cariama cristata | reverse complement strand
CAGGACTTTCCTGGCAGGTTTGCACTAGAATAATACAAAGGCATACACAAATCATCCGTTCAGCTCCAAGGGATTTTGTTTAGAGCTGGTTAGCCAAGAGCGGAGGTTAAAAGTTACAGGAAGCACCGTTCAGACTGCCTGGTCTGGGTTAGTAAAGACACTTAGGTAAAAGTCACTACAGAGGGGATACTTGTATCTAATATAAATATCTAATAAACAAGACTATTATGTCTACTAAAAAAGAAAACTGATTGCACTATAGAAAACTCCTCCTCCCAGTCACCTCTGCCTGTCCACAGGTTTCTGTTGTCAGTCAGGACTAATCTCTGGGGCAGACTTTTTTTAGTTTTTTGCTATGTGTTTATGTCAGTACTAGCACAAGATAGCTAATATTAAGAATTATTAACAAACTATTTTTTTAATCTGAAACACAACTATATTTAGATTAAGAATTTATAACATTTCTGAGTAAAAATTTTCTAGGATTTTTTCTATGTATGGTTTCTATATAAGATTTTTTTTCTATATAAGGTTTCATATGCTAAGAAATATGATTTTAACTGGAAGTATCAGCTGTTTGTCACATTTTTGTTAGTGTTCAATTACAAAAATCTGGTCAGCCAGCATATTTGACTGCCAAGGAATTCCTCTAATGCTGTGTTCTTCTGGGATTCAGTTATTTTGTTGCCTTTAGCCAGAGCTGGACTTTTTTTTTTTTACTTCAAAGACCTTGATATTGGGTAGGTAAAAGTGCTTTTGGTTAATACAATCAGTAGGTTTTAGCCTTGGAGATAGCTTTGGCTTTGCAGATTATGATCTAAAGTATCCAGGGAAGGGGGAAGACTGTGGTGACAGCTATAATTATGAGACTGACCTCATGTAGGCTTCATTATTAGATATTTCCCAGAACCAAGAGGAAAAGTAATAGGTGTGCTGTTCACACAGTAAAAATGCTTCATCAGCATCCATCAGCTATAAAGTAGAAAGATACAGGTCTTCTTTTGTAAAGACTGGCCACCTTCCAAGCAAATGATTCCACCTCCAGTCTGCTGTTGCCCAAAACATATATTTCATTGATCCAAGTTAATGAAAAGCATAGCATACATCAGAGCTGAACACTACATGGAAAAAAATATGCCAACCTGTTCTAAAATCAAACTTGATCCTGAGCCCAAACATATGAGGATTTTTTTTACAGACACTCCAGTGAGCTGTTTCTTAGCTGCTGCTGCTGAAATTGAAGTGGATTTGGGCTAAACTCTTTGGAGGATGGCTGTCCTTTAGGGTAGCTTTCATATGGCGTGGTAGAGATGGGAACTACCCTCAAGTCTTATCTCGACAGACCTGTAGCTTGGCAGAGTCCTCAAGACACTGCACCATTGAAATCGCAGATGTTTCCTGATGCACTCACCCCACATTTAGGCACCTATTGCCTTCTGGGATTCAAAACCTCCCAGTAAACACCCAAGGTTCATATATAATGTATAGACCAACTAAGAATGAGATATACAAGACCTGCAGAAAGCTATGCCAATAGCAAATGTTAAAAGAAAACTAAGGAGGTATTTTAAACTACTTTTTCCCCTTGGGACTTAAAACATGACTTTGCACTTCATCTATACCCAGCTGGAATACGATTACCACTTCAGCAGGCAAGAGTACACAGTTTACAGATCTTCTTCACGATGCTGCTGAATTGCTGCCTGGTTGAGTCAGAGAATTGGGGAGGTTTAACCGGTTCTCTAACAAGATTCACATTCTCTCCTACATGTTCGGCCATGCCCACAGCAGCTTAGAAGCAGTGGATAATTTGTCTGGTTTTTGTTAAGATGGTATTTGTTACCCCCTAAAGAAGCAGTACACTTTCTTGAAGTCCAGGCTATTTTAAAGTTATGATCTATGTTACTTTCTTAATATTTTGGAAGAATTATCATTCCGCATAGAAGTCTGATGAATGAATTTGAAGACCTCTGTCCCTTGGGCACCTACATGTCTATGACTATGTCCAACATTCCTTTAAAAAATATGCTGCAATATTTTTCAGTACAAATCAGCTCACAACATACAAAGCTTATTGCTATTTTCATGATTCATTTGAAGTAGAATGCCTCTTGTGCAGTGTAGGGAGCTAAATTGTGCATATCCATCCTTTTAAATATCAAAAATGCTGCACACAATTACTCTCAATCCTATTATCATTACTAATATGAATTCACCCAGTGGATGGCTATGGATGGCTATTTTGGCATAAAACTGAAATTTTACAACTTTGCCTTACAACAGTATGAATGAGTAATTCTAGAAAATATAACATGTAAGCAAAATATGATGAAAAATGTGATTTATAGTCTTTATGAAATGTTCCTCTCCATCTGCACCTCCCAATGTCTCAAAACTGACAGGTTATACATCAGTGCTTGCAACAGCACACAGCATGTAATAGAAAGTGCTAACTAAAACCATTTCCTAGCATAACCTGTGGTTTCAGCTTGTCCTTTGCTGTCCCCAAAGTTATTCTCTGCTTGATCTCAACCCAAAAGTGACTTTCTCACAGCAAGCTTGGAAGAGCATTCTGCATCTTATTTGCGCTGTTTCCACATGTGGAGAAAAATCCACCTACCCCTACCTAAAGCTTTATGGTTTTGTTCAAATTAATCTTTTAAAGGGCTTAAAATTCAAGATTTCATAATTTGAAGTCTCAGAGGGCAAAAATAAACCAAGTCAAGTCTTAAGAACAGTTTCATGGCCTGATCCGTGAGTATGTGAGGTTGATGAATGTTCACTGACAAGACTGCGGAACATTTTCTGCTTCCTTGGCTATCCTTGCAGTCCAGAGCACATGCACAGAGGGATTCTTTGAACTGTCTTCGACATGGCCACAAGGATCTTCTAGCTACTGGGGATGATGTGAGCCAGCAACTACATGGGACTGGCCTTTCTGTCTTCCTGGGCTTCCTCTTAATGCTGCATACTTCAGGAAGCACGGGCAGGCTATGTGCACCAGGCATGCATGGGCTATGGTAGCAGGAACATAAGACTTGCATACCCATGAGTCTGATTCCTCTAACTGAAAACTAGAATCTCCTCTGACATTTCTCATAAGATGTTCTGTAAATGAGAAATGCTATAGATCCCTAAAACAGGGCTTAGATTATCAGTCCTATTAATTGAGTGAAGACTTCACAGAGTCTTTTCTTTGGCCTTTGGAAGAGTTCTGCATGCATTCTGTCCTGGGTTGCAAGTTTAGAATCATAGAATCATTTAGGTTGGAAAAGACCTTTAAGATCATCAAGTCCAACCATAAACCTAGCACAGCCAGTTCCACCACTAAACCGGGTCCCTCAGCACCACATCTACACATCTTTTAAATGCCTCCAGGGATGGTGACTCTACCACTTCCCCGGGCAGCCTGTTCCAATGCTTGACAACCCTTTTGGTGAAGAAATTTTTCCCAAAACCCAGTCTAAACCTTCCCTGGTGTAACTTGAGGCCATTTCCTCTTGTCCTATTGCTTGTTACTTGGGAGAAGAGACTGACCACCCTCCTCACTACAACCTCCTTTCAGGTAGTTGTAGAGGGCGATCAGGTCTCCCCTTAGCCTTCTTTTCTCCAAACTAAAGAACTCCAGCTTGCTCAGCCACTTCCCATCAGACTTGTGCTCCAGGCCCTTCACCAGATTCATTGCCCTTTTCTGGACTTGCTCCAGCACCTCCATGTCTCTCTTGAAGTGAGGCGCCCAAAACTGAACACAGTACTCAAGGTGTGGCCTCACCAGTGCTGAGTGCAGGGGGATGATCACTGCCCTGGTCCTGTATTTCTGATACTAGCCAGGATGCTGTTGGCCTTCTTGGCCACCTGGGCACACTGCCGGCTCATGGTCAGGCAGCTGTCG
>NW_009626053.1:0-34296 GCF_000690535.1 Cariama cristata | reverse complement strand
TTTCCAGCCACTCGTCCCCAAGCCTGTAGCGTTGCATGGGGTGGTTGTGACCGAAGTGCAGGACCCAGCACAGAGCCTTGTTGAGCCTCACACAGTCGGCCTTGGCCCACTGATCCAGCCTGTCCAGATCCCTCTGTAGGGCCTTCCTGCCCTCAAGCAGATCAACACTCCCACCTAACTTGGTGTTGTCTGCAAACTGACTGAAGGTGCACCCAATCCCTTTGTCAGGTTCATTGGTAAGGATACTAAACAGAACTGGCCCCAATACTGAGCCCTGGGGAGCACCACTTGTTCGATTGGGTCAGCTTAAACTGAGATCTGTGTAGTGCTATCTGCTCTGAACTTGCATCCTTTAGTGTTTTTACATGCCATGACACACAAAGCTTGTTGATTTGTAGATAGATCAATAAATTAGTTCTGCAGAAGAAGACTCATTTGCTGAAGGAGATTTAACGCTGTAGAAAATAGTTCGTTAACTGTTTTTCCTGGCAGCTGCTCAATACAAAGATACATAAAAATATTTGTACCTTCTTAGAGTGTATCACCCTTTCTAGGATAAAGAGAAAGTTTCCTAATGTCTGATAGACAGGAAGAAAGTAAGTGTTATTTGGTTTACTTTACTAGCCATTCCCTGAAAACTTGGCTTTGCTACATTACTGATAAAAGCAATACTGATAGGAGTTAGTAACAGCTGCAAAATAGGTGGAAAGACTAGCTGCAGCTGGTAAAGTTGCCTTTAGACTTATTTTATGCAGTTATATTATAGAACTACCCCAGCAGTTTGAAAGGGGTAGGAGACTCATTTAAATCAGATTATCAGAACCTGTGAAGTTCTTTATCTTCTTTGGAACTGAGGAATTACATGTGTATTTTTATAGTTGCTACTTTAGCATCATATACAGTCACCATATAAGCTTCCCATAAAAATACAAAATAACCTACTTGGAAAGTAGTACCTCAAAATTAAAGAATCTGAATATTTTTTTTGTAATCAAGAAAAACATACAGAAAAAGTCAAACTGAGAAGACTTTGTGCTAGGACTGCTTCAAAGCAGTGAGGCTAAAATCTTCCATAAAGAAATTCACAGTATACTCCCTACCTCCTGTAAAACACCTGCTGTGCATATGCAAGAAGGCTTCTGTGTCAGGGAGCAGGGCTGCTCCATGGGGCTGGGAGCTGAGGGCAACCTCGGCACGGGACGGGCTTTCACTCACCAGGGTGTGCATCTTCTGAATGGGGTGCTGCAGCAGGGGTCCATTGACAGTCCCAGGCACAGCAAGAGGACAATCCAGGTCCAACCAGGAGCATCACAGAAGACAAAGTTACATGGTGGGTCCAAGGTCCAGCTAGGAACCAAGACCAAGCTAGAGTCAAGCATACCTCACACTGTAACGGTCAAGGGACCCTTTATCATCGGGTGTCTCAAAACAACTAACTGAAGGGGACTTAATGCCTGTCTGTGCTGGGCAGTGTGTTTTCCCTTGGGCACATCTCAGGGAGGCTGACCAGTGAGTCCTGCTCCATGAAGGTGGGGGGTGGTTCCCTGTGTTAAGTACCCTGAAACTGCAGAGATCAGTGCCCAGGTGCAACTGCTGGGAGACAGCGATGTCCTGTGCCCGATCAAAGCACAAAGTGAACTGAGTCTGGGGACTACTCTCATACCCCTACAGCCTTCTGGAACGTTGAAGAAGGAGCTCACTGCGCATGTGCAGCCATGCAAATGAGTCTTCACCTCCGGGAAGCGTCTGAGAGACCCCCGACCACATGTAAAGGTGACTGGCTGTCAGCCATGGGGTGTGCTCTTCCACTCTGGACTTCAGTGGACTGACTAAGAGGACTCAGAGTAACAGACTGAGATCTTGCTGGATCCATGGGTGGTGATCCTATCTCTTTGTTTTCTCTCTTTATTTCTGTCTTTTCTCCTTCTATTCCAGATTTTTTTATAAGAACTTGCCTAGTCTTTCTGTTCCTTCTGCCACAGTTTTAGGGATATTTTGCAATAAAGTTAATTATTCTTTTTCTGCCTCTGGAGAGCCTGTGGTTTCTCCTGCGAATCACACAGAGCATTGTAAAAGATCACCTCTCCCCACCAAGTGCAATGGGACATACAACATGGCTCAGGGAGGGGCAAAGGAGCAGTCCTGAGCTAAAATGGTGCCCTGGGCCTATGGGCAGAGGGTGCGTGGGTGGGGGTCCCAGGTGAGGCTGCTCAGGGTAATTAGGGCCTGCCAGTGCTGGTAGGCAGCTAGGTTCTCCTTCCTGCAGGTTTGTCCTGAGCTTTCCTCCCACCTCCTGGAGATAAAGTGAGGATTTGCCTAAAGTATTTTTCAGAATGTGCAGTAAAAAACATTAAGCCAGAAGCTTTTACCTTACAGGTAGATACCTTTTTCTGGTTGCCTACCTGAATATGTCACCTTCTTCAGCTGCCAGTCCCCTTCCACCACAACTGATGGTATCCAAGTGGCAGTCACCATTGACAGGTAAGCCTCAAGGGAGGTAAAAACTTTGGGTTTTTTTCGTTATTCCGTTTCTGCACATGGCTATACCTGGTCCCCACTCCTGGTCTACAGGCGCACCAGTCACCTTTAGTAGACTTACCCTTGCAACACTCATTTAAAACAAAGAAATGCTACTGATAGCTGGGAAAAGTTCAGACTGGTTTATTATCCACATAAGGTCCTACAGTATGCCCGTGGCAGGGAAGGGACCTGAATGTGTCACTTCCAAGCAGTAGATCAAGATCCTCAGAAATAAGCCATCTTCTTATTACGTTAGGATTTTTTATTATTTATTGCTGTGAGATAAAGCCAGTGTAAGTATATATCATTGTACTTCACATTGTTTGATTGAAGCTACAGCACTTTACCTTTGACTGAAAATGATCTGGGGTAGTTACAACAGTTTTTTTACCTTCCTGGCTTGGGAGAGTCATAGGTGAGCTTCAAAAATGTAAAGCAATGAATTTATGTGGCTGAAGTTCAGATGCGAATGCTTTCCATGCCCTTTACTGAAAGATCATTTTGATTACTGCCCTAAATACCAAGTTAGCCTTTTAAGGAAGGAGGATTGCCAAAACATATGAAAGTATACCAAGAGAAAACTAAATTACCCCTTTCTCACCATTTTTGGTGAGATGGTTAACATTTCACTGCCTGCATTTTTTTATCTATGCTGCAAGAAAAATGCAGCTTGCGTGTAGTGTCTGCATCTTTCCCACGACTGCCAAAGCACAGTGGATGGAAAATAAAGAGACTGATGTTTTTGGTATTTCTTTTACTAAAGAAAATAGGAGGAAACTGGAAATTTCTAGCACTTCTTTTGTACTAGCAAATTCTTGGTAATAGACACAAGTTAATACACCCGTACAGCAAATTGTGAGGAAGACCCTGCTCGAAGGGGATCAGCCCTCACTTAGGCACTTGGATGGTAGATGGAGTTTTGTATTTGATGGTAATATTAGTGGTACCTGTGCCCCGTAATACCTCCACACTGTTCTTTATACAGTCCAGTTTCAAAGAAAAAATACTCCCCATCTTCCAGTACAAATCCAATTTATCAAGGTTAGCTTTGGAGATGCAGCAATGTATATGCAACTGTAGTACCTGTCAGCTAAAATACTGCTCTGCCAAAGGCCGTTAGCTTTGCAACAGCTTTGCAACCTCTTTGGCTAGCGTAGTGTTTGTTTCGCTCATCCAAGTTATTGTGAGCCAGCACGGAGATGCATTTGGTGATTATGACATTCATACTCTGGGTTTGAGGTGGAAAGGGGAACCGTGAGATTTCTGTTTCACTTTCTATGACCAGATGTCTGTCCTCCTCTAACAATTTTTTAATATATTAGCCAATGTCAGCCAAATCTAACAAAGGGGTGGAGGTCTCAGCAGGATTCTGTTCCTGATCTACTGAGAGAGGGAAATAAAAAAAGGCCCTTTTCATTCAGGTATCAGCCAGCTGATTAAAAGCCTTATGCCTACCCACTGTGAATAATTCTAACTCAGTCTCAGCACAGCCCAGGGAAAGATAAATAAGGAACAGGAGAGAAAGCAGAGGATCCTGGCAAGAAGTTTAGAAAAGGTGACAAAAAGCATCAGGATGTGACCTGAGATTTATTATTTTTTTTTAAATGGAAGGAAAGTGATGAGTTACAAATCTGCTGGAAACGCAGCTCCATTAGTTCCCCCACTCACAAAACAGCTTGTTTTCCATGAAATGACTTTCAAAATATTCTCATCGCAATTGAGAATTAAATTTCAATTAACTATTGGAAAAATGTCCTTTCATACAGTGTAGCCACGTGAAGATAATTTTATTGAGACTGATTAGCTTGTGCTGGAAAAGCAAGGGAGTTTAGTACTGATATTCATTTGTGCAGCTGCAATAATGTATGCATTTTTTTTATAAGTTCATGATAGCCCTTCTTTCTATTAGTATCTTCCCCTGTAAAGATGGATGGCAAGAGTCAGAATGACTAATCCTGCCTCTCTTACTCGTTACAAATGAGAATTGCAGTCAGTTATCTGCTGTAACCTTGTTGTGACAAGGATTGTCACTCAGAGATACACAGATCCTTCTGGTTACAGTGCTTCAAACAGACTCTGCTGAAATAAATGAGAAGAGTCTCCAAGGCTTTGATTCAAGCTGGTTTTATCGGTGCTCTAGCCTGAAGGCTAAAGATATTTTCTACTATTTCCTTGCTTTTGATAATATTAAGGATGTGGAAACAGAATAAGCGGACAATTTAATAACGGTATGATTTTAATACCAGTAATGCATATGTTTCTCAAAATGGTAAGAGAAGCTAAATATAGAGTGGGAAGGCTAAAAGACACAGTGATTTCCCATACGTTGTTGACTAATTGGTGTACTTAGATGGTAGGATATGAAAACCTGTAAATTTCTCAGGGAAGCCAGAAATTTAAAAAAGTAAAAAAAACCCTGCTTTATTTGAATTGCTTATATTTGGAATTAATTTCTTTATGATGCCTGGCTGGCATGCTATGTATCTGCATAATCTCTGTACAAAAAGTAAAAATCAAGTGTATGCATATCTACAGAACTGGTCTTTTTTAGGTTTTTTTGTTAATTGCCTTGCATACTTCTTGGAAAGTCTATCCTTTTACTTACCTAAAATATCTGTGTACTTTCCACAATACGTGCTGCCCATATTCTTTACTAGATGTCATTATCAAATGTTTTCTGCTCCGGATAAACACATTGTTGGGTGGCAGCTTAAAAATTGCATTGAAGGAACAAAATGAAGCTCTGTTAGGTAACCAGCATTCCCCTGGCAGGTTCAGTGTCAGATACGTACTTTAAAAAATTTCCTTTATTAGTTAAATAAGGTCTTTATCTATGCAGTCTATTCACGGTTTGACTATTCACTCTTACACCTGTATCATAAAGAACCTCCATCACTTCTTATGTCACTCCATTCCGCTCCATTGTTTTCTCCATGATGATGTAGATGTGGACTGTATAGAAGCCTAGTGATGAGTCAGAAGAGATATAATTTTCAGGCATAACTCTTTATTTCCTTTCACCCTTTGTAGACCTAAGTAGCAAAATGAATGAAAGGAAGTTAAAAACCCATCTGGGTTAGTACTATCTCATTTTGCTAAGATTCTTCAAGTCCTAAAGATATGCTACTGCAGGTCCGGTGCTGAAATATGCTGCTCAGTTGCTTCCAACTTTATTCAAAGATTCATATCATGATATTTGAAGATTTATGATTCTATTTTTTCATGTAGTTTTCTTTTTTCTTTTTTTTTTGTTTTCCATTTTTTTCTTGGGGGGAGTGTGAGAGGAGGAATCTGAATATTTGTATTTTTTCTCTATAAGATCCAGTCACACAGAGGATGGCACCTGTAAATTACAGTAAGTTGTAGCTCTCTTGTGGTCAATGAAACTCAGCAGCCAAACAACCAGAAAATTCTCTAGCAATACTCAAACAGCCTAAATGTTGTAACTTCCTCTTCTTTTGTAGATGATTGTGAGGAAATATCTGTATCTCATTTACGTATGTCTTTGGTGGGCATAAAGAAGGCATTTTGTGGCTTCACTTCCCATGCCTGATATGCAAGCCCCAGACAGGATTCAATGCTTTGAAGGTTTAACTTACCTTCTATCTGGGACTCTTAAGATCTTCTCATCCATGTTCCATATTCTTTGTAGCTCGTCCACCATTCCATGGGATAGGTTTATACCTTGAAGAAAAGCAGCAATAACATTTCCAATGAAAGAAAAACTCAAAACACTTTCACAGAGGTCATCAGGCATCATTATCCCTCTTTTACGTATTGTAAAATTACAGAATAAATATTAACGACTTGCCTAAGATCATAAAAAAATTCAGAGTCTGACTTGAAATAAAGTCTGACTCCTCATTTCCAGGCACCTGCCCTTGGCAGTGAGCAGTTATCTACGTGAATTCAGGTTTTGTTGTGGTTTTGAGGTTGTTTTTTGTTTGGTTGGGTTTTTTTTACTGCTAACGTGAACAATTGCATCGGTATGATACAATCTTAAATTCTGTGTGTTATATTAAGAAAATAGTTACACTAAAGTTTATTGTTGTGCATAGGAAGAGTTATTAATTTAGAATCAACCATGCATTACACATGGGTTGTATAATAGATTAATTTCCAATAGATGGGTGACATTTAATGGAACTGTTTTACATTAAATGTAGCTTTGGGAAGTGTGATGAACAATAACAGCAGATTCTGTGGGAATTTTGAGACTGAGAAAGAGAACAGGAAGAACAGATGCTGCATGTAGCTTCAAAAAGATATTGAAACCAAATATGAGTCTCATTGTACGACAATGGTGAGGCTCATCACAGCAAAAAAAAAAATAAAAAAGCTTTTCCTGACTGGTTAACAGGCAATATACGAAAGTACCAAATATGCACATTAGTACAGAAAAGCGCTGGATATGCCCTCATATTTGACCCACAGGTTCTATAAAGTGCTTTATTTCAAGGAAAGTGGAAACTGAGATATTTTTTTTGAAGTCAGCTAACAGCATAACTGAAAAAGTATAATGTTATGCTTCTTTCCTTTTTTTCCTGTTTGATAATTTAGACACTTATATTCAAGAAATATAAAGCATTTTATATCTCTCTAATTATTCCTTCCTCATTTCATTCTTTTGGGCAGAAATCAGCTGTCTTCTGCAAGCTACACTCACTCTTTAGTTTCTGACTTTCAAACACCCAAAAAATTGCAGCAGAAGACCAGAAAAGGTCAAGTTCCAAGTCATGGGACTTTATAGGCCAGTGCAACAGTTTGCTTTTATTTGCTTTTATTACTGTGTTTCAGACACATGCTTGAACTTCAATTGATCTCAAATGAATCTCAAAGTCTGATAGCAATGACCTTCAACTTCAGTGTGGACTAATGGACTGCTTGCTTCTGTTTAGGCTGCCACCTTACAATATGACACTTCTGGCAGAAAAATACACAGGCTGCTGATGATGACATAAGCCTTAGGTCTAGACTAGTGTCAGTCTAATAAGCAAATAAAAGCACCAAAACTTTAACTTTCCCATTTTGAACATTTGCTTCTTACAAAGATAATAACATAAAAGTCTGGTGATAAACTATTATTTTCTTTCAGTCCTTATCAAAATAGATGAGGCTCAAGGAACCCCTTTATATTCTTTGAGATCTTTTTTTAAACAGAAGGCTACATACATTAGTGAGTGTTCTTCATTTTGTTTGATTAAGAGAAATAAGAAACATTCAGACTTTAAACACATTTCCAAGTTCGTAAATTTTATTTGGTGCACTGGCAATAGTTTAAAATAAGTCTTATTTTTATGAGTATGACTTGATACTGTGTGGAAATCTAAATTGTACTGGAACCAAATAAACACCGCATGAATCTTTAAATACAATTTCAAACATACTGTGGTGAGGTAAATAAATTTCATAATTACCATGAAAGATTAGCCATAAAATCTTGTTAGGATACTATTTTATACTCTTACAGAATGCAACACAGTCAAGTGCAGTTATCAGGGGGCTTTATGGGAAACCTCAAGCTTCCATAACCATTTGCATTCTGAGCAATAGGTGGAAAACGGGTGAAAATAATTTTACACGTAATATTTACATTAGGACAACAAGGTGGTCTCCAAGAACCATGTAAATACAAGTGCTTCGGAGTTACAAATTGCACTGGGACACAGTGCAACTTTAAACCAACCAACTCACTCGGCAAACTGAGAATTAAGAAATATGGATCATTGTATAGTTCAATGTTTGCTTCACTATGGTGGCTGCTGAGTGATGCCTTCAATGCTGCAACAACATTTTTCCATGAAGAAAAAGAGGCAAATGCAAAAAGCTCACTAAGATTAGAAGTTAATATATGAGAAGTCAAGTGCAAAAATCAAGTCTAAATATTGAGCTCCACTAAGGGTAAATGAACGTAAATATTTAAGTCCAGCCTGTTTTTCAGCATGGGAAGCCACCTAATCCACTTACCAACATCTGGTTCCTGGGGGAGCTTACCATCCTCATGACAAGAAGAAACTTGTCTGGTAGCTTGACATCTCATACCCTATGGACTCACCAGACTGCTACAAGGCAATCCAGCTGCTTTAAGTCTCAGGACTTAGAGGTGGTTCAGCACAAGTACTCTGTGATTCTCACGTGCAGTCTGTCTAATGCTTGCTCCTATCAGAAGTCACCTCACAGACTGGTTACTTAGGTCTTGTGATAGATGCAGCCCCTCCATGGCCTCTGACACTCCAGCTCTGAACACCTACAGATATGTTGGCAATAGCTGAACTTCCTCAGAAGAGCACAAGTCAACAGAGACATAAACAACTTTTAACCAGGATTTGAAGCACAGTCACTGTTTCTTCATAAGGTGTGCCAGAGTGAAAAGACTTTCAAAATGGAAAATTTATCATCCTTTAGCACATCCTTCCTGTGGCAGTTTCTGGAGGATATCTTCATTTGGGAAGACAGGCTTCCTCACCATGCTCCCCTCACCTTGAACAAATATGGGGGAATCACATTCCTGGTCTTTCCATAATTTTCAGAGCTGTTTGTCAGTGAACTCCGTCTTCATTTGGGAAGACAGGCTTCCTCACCACACTCCCCTCACCTTGAACAAGTATGGGGGAATCACATTCCTAGTCTTTCCATAATTTTCAGAGCTCTTTGTCAGTGAACTCCGGCTTATTCTCAAAAGTAGTTAGTCAAAGGAAAATACACATTTGAATCTCATCGTTGGAGAAAGAAACTAGGCCCAGGTTGGGTGCTTCATAGGTGCTTGTACAACCCAAGATATGCCAAAGATGAGCAACAGTAATGCCATCCACTTTTGAAGGGGCAGACAGATCCTCACCGCAAATGAGGGCTAAGGGGAACTACCGCCAGGTCAGACTGCATGATAGAGTGGATGAGCAGTATGGGGTGTGGACAGGGGTGAACACCAACCTCATGACTTCTGCACAGCCATGCAGCCTCTGCTTGGCTCCCTGTATCTGGCACGTTTTATTTGAAGGAGGGAGAAGCTTCAGTTCTCTGCTGAGAACGTGTGGGGCATCAGTGGGAGGCAGGGCTGAGAGAGGTGGTGACTAAAAACCCTGGTAAATCTGTGCCTACGAAGAGAGAAAAGAGGGAAGAGAAGAGAGAAGATAAAAGAAAAGAAAATAGAAAATAAAAGAAAGATTGGCCACTCTAGGTGCTTACAAAGTGTGGATGTAGGTTCCCTTGTGGGCTTTGAAATCAAAGATTGATAGATTGATTGATTTCAGAATGGATTTGTGCCAAGCATTTCTTGCAGGTAGCTGCTGTGTGCAGGTTTTTGGCATTCTACTTTGAGGCACGTAATTCCCACATAAACTTAATAGTAGCTTATGTATTTCCCTTAAAGGAGAGGAGGAGACAGGTGTCTGAAATATGATTCTGCTTTTTAATTCTGTATTAGCTCTCTAAAATCCCAGCAGTACATGTCCTACTTCCAAATTAAGGAATAAGCTCTGGCATCTCTCTGCAACAGTTTGCAAATTAGCCGTAAGTAAAATTTCTTCTAAAAATTGTTAAAAATGCCAAATGCTACTATGGTACTTGTATATCAGAAAGAATTATATGAACCTTTATATTCTGTAATGTAAAGTTACTAAAACACTTTATTGAGCATCTGAGTTTAATCTCTGTATGCTGTTTACTTTATTATCATTTTTATTTTACTACTTTCAAGATCATTAAGTAATAACAATTATAAATTAGATAAGGTAAGGCTGTTACGACTCACTGGCTCAACTTGCAGAGAAGCATGTAGCTGGGTCTAAATTTCAAGAAATTTGAAGAATGAGCTCAGAAGAGATCTTGAGAGATCCTCACAAAACATCTTGGAAACATAAAGTCAAGCAAAGATTCTCGAGATGTGTAGACAGCATGAGCTCAGATGTGCTAATAACAGTCGCTCTCCTCACCAGCCAGAGGTCTTTTGACATCCCGCACCCAACATCATGAAGGCACATGAGATGTGACCATAACGGACTTCCTTAAACAATACAGTGAGACAAAAAGCAAGAAAATTATGATGCAAAAATTACTTCTGGCTTCATCTTGGAGGTCTGCATGGCAGTCAAATCTGTAACAGGGTGGGATAAAAAGGGTGCTTTGATTGCAACACAGAAAAGGGGCAAATATACTCAGGTTTCCAAGGCTACTGCTGACGCTGCTATCCTGGTGGAGAGGCCATAGATCCCAAGTGGCAGCTGAAAAGTGCCCAAATAAGTCAAAATGAGTGGACATATGACCGTGAGAGTGCAAAGAAGTTGCTTCAAGCGCCAAAGAATCAGCCAGTAGAAACAAATATTCTCCTTGTAATTACTACTCTCTCCCAGTGAGACAAAGACTTGACGTGACTGTAGGCATAGGAAATATCTTCAGAAGCGTTTCAGAAGATGCTCCCTTGCGCCTGTACATGCCCTCACACACCCACACTGCCCTCATGTTTGATTTTGACCCCTCAAGTTCCCCTTCCCATGCTGTTACACAAGCAGCAATCAGGGTAAGACAAGGAGCACTGTTTAACTAGAACGGAAACTCTCAGCCAGCTGCAACCCAAAAATTCATTGAAGGGTTCTCTATCTCTTGCAATTGTTTCCATTAGACCATTTTATTCTTTTTATCCCCATAGAACTGCAAAAAGGAACAGTATTATCATTTCTCCTAACATAATCCCAGTGCAAATACTGCTGCAAACTGACACAGTGGAAAGACTATTCCTCTGACAATAATTACATAAATACTAGCAGAAAATATTGCCTCCTCATTTTGCAATGATACTAAATAACAATGCCTTTCCTGGGGAGACCACAAAGACAACGGAGGAGTACGATAACTAAATTTAGATATCTAAAGGACAACTGAAATGAAAAAGAGAGTAATTAATCGATTCTCTGTTTCCATAGAGGGATGGAGAAGAAATAATGGGTTTAAACTGTGGCAAGGGACACTTAGATTAGACATTTAGGAAAAACTCCAAAGGCAAATGTAGACTAACATGAGAAGAGAGTGCCTGGGGATGTTGTGGAGTTGCTGTCACTTGGTGTTTTTAAGAGTAAGAGACAAACATCTGTCAGGAATGACACAGGGTATAGCTGCTCCTGCTTTGGGGCATGGGGGATGGACCAGAGGGCTTCCTGGAAGTCCAGTCAAGATGCAGTATTCAGCAATGCCTAAATGGAGGGAAAAAATGTGATGGGTTTAAAATCTGTTTCAAAGTATCTGAACAGAGGTTGGATGAAGTCTGGATTTGTCATTTTAGTTTGGACTGTAAATGACCTCCAAACCGTTAAACAAAACAAATAGGCAAATATAATGTCTCCTGTCATCTACAAACAGGCTTTATCACATTAAATTCTGTACATCTTTTGCAGGATTGTGATTTTAGGACAGGTTTCCTACATAGAAAGAAATAAAATAGAACTTTATAATGTTAAATGCATGTGTTATACTAAGTGAATTCTTAACTTTAAAAGCATTTTGCAGTCATAAGGGACAAAATGTAACATTTACTTTGCTTTATGCTCATAGAAGGCACTAGGGAGGGTAGGTAGTTCAAAAGCTTTTATAAGTAGTTCACTTGTAGACTGCTGACCTAGTAGTTAATGTAGGTGGTTCACTGACTCATTTGAAATTACTTGACTATCTTATTCTTTGGATGTGCAAATGAAAGTGTTTCATTAACAGCTGAATTGTTCCTTAGTGAAGCATTAATCCAAGCACTTCCATGTAATGGTTGCAGATACCCTTTCAGCAAGCTAGATATTTACAGAAATCAGTTGCATAAATGCAAGTTTTTCTCTAGATTTTTTTGGGTTTTCTCTAACTGCAATATTTTTAAAAGAAAAATATGGGCTCTGGCTATCGCATTAGATATGGCAAAAGATCAAAGTAATGAATTTAAGTCATCCTTAAATTAGTTGGATAAGTATATAATTGCTCATAACACAAGATGTATCTAAATGGAATATATATATATATATATATGTATTTATCCTTGGTATAGGCACAATAAGCTTTATCTCTGTCTTTGCTATACTCTGGCACAAAAACTGACCTAGAAAACCTATCCAGAGACGGTTCTACACTCTGTTAGCTATGGTTTCACTCCAGTTACATTCTGCCCAGACACCTTCTTTTAAGCCTTTGGGCTTTTTTTATCCCTTTACAGAGCGTTAGATGGTCAGGTTAGGAAGACAGATGTAGCATGAGCACACTACTGCAGTAGTAAAACTGCTCAATGTGTGATTCTACAGGCAACTTGCGGGTGACCCAGAGCAGATTCAGGGTGGCTGTAACCAGCCCCTGGCTGCTCTTTGGAAGTTCAAGATCACCTGTTCTCCACAAAGAAATCAGTCCTTTTTTTGAGTAAGGAGATCTATATTTGGAATATCAAAATACTTTTAAAGAGGAGTAAAACTGTTTGGTTTTGCAAAGATATTTTTAGCAGATTTTTTTAGATTATTTTAAAAAGCACATACATAATATTGAATAAAGAGCAGGTATACTTCCTTCTATGAAATTTTGATAATTTTGATTTTGAATGTGGTTTTGAATGTGCCTTTTAAGATAATTTTCTGTGTTGTATATTTGGTGTCAAGACAGGCTATGGAAACACTGTCCCTTGGGTTACAGAGGGGAATGCGGGAGGCATCAGTGATAAATTTTTCACATTCATAGAGAGGACACATGATACCATCTTGGTCAGGAACAGAACCCCAGGCCCACTTTGGGGACCTTGCTGATATCTGAGTCTCACATGTGGATGGTAGCTGTGACATGGCAGGCAGGATTTGAGCTCCTGCTTGTTCCTGCAGTTTTTTGTTTAGGGCTGAATTTTACTCTCTGTGAGTAGACAAGACTTCTACAAATGCACATGGGCTTTGATTCAAAATGTAATAAGTGCTAAATAATTTTATTTGCTATCTCTCCAAGGCAAAGATATTGACCACATTTTTCCCCTTGGACACCTGGGAATACACTATAGAACACTGATTGAGCAGTTGACTCTTTTTATAAACACCCAGTACACAAAGACTCTCTTTGACCTCTCTGGTGTTTTATGAAAATTCCCCAAAATTGTGTATTTGCCCATCTGCACGCTGGGAGGACTTTCATATGGCATGACTGAGACTGTCTTTGGGATACAGAAAGTCTGTGAAACTGCTAGAAAAGATACATCAGCTGCTTCAGACCTTAGTCCTCTGTCTCTTATCTTAGATACAGGAGTAAAGAAGAAAACATTTTTCTTTTAAATACAGATCCTCCCTTTGTTTTTTCCTTAACAAATATCTGAAGATACCTTCATAGGCGATGCCAGACATGATATCTTCATCACAGCAGTAGAAAAACAACTCCGAGGATCTCTAACCACAATGATGCAGTCTTTCTTTTGCCAAGAAAATAATGCTGAGACTAATGAAGATTATTCAATTACACTAACTTCATCCGAGACTCAGATTCTATTTTCCTCTATGAAGAGCAGTGAAAAAAAAGAAACAAAGTAAGGAATAACAAGAAAGAAGAAAGAGGAAAGAAGATAAAAGAAAGAAGGGCAAAGAGAAAAGAAAGACGGGCAAAGAGAAAGAAAAAGGGTGAGGAAAGAAGAAAGATAAAGAGAGAAATGAAAGGAGAAATGCAGGCAGAAAGTAAGAGGGGCAGAGGGATCGGAGGAGGGGAGGGAGGAATGGAGAGGAGGATGGAGGGAGGAAAGGAAGAGGAGAGGAGAGAAGAGGGAAGAGAAGAGAAGTTTAGGAAGGAAAAGAGAAAGACAGAAAGATGAGTAACAGGGAGACAGGAAGGTGGGAAGGGATGAAAGGGAAAAAAGAATGGGACTGAAAATTCCCTAGAGAAGAGAGAAATGAAAGGATCTCATTTCTAGATTCCTTCAAGAAACAAAAAAGATTTTCTGTGGCTTATGTAAGTTAGGATACCCTGAAGCAAAACATAAGCTTATAGTTGTATGCATTTAGAGTAGCTGTAGATTTTTTCATATGAGAGCAAGGACACGTGTCATAGAGTCTTTGAAAACTAACCCTGACAATATGAAATGTTTGTCAGGTTTGCAGCTGAAAGTTGTGCAAACCAAATTCCACCTCTGCTACATGGAAATCTTTAGGTGCATATAAGGAACAGTTTCTCAGGTGGTAAATGAGATTATTGACAATCACTTCGGGAGACCTCTGCTCAGTGATAATAGCTGAGTACAAGCTTTTAATATGGAGTAATCATTATATTTTGGGGAGGCAGGCAAGAGAAAAATTTTCTGCCATGACAATATGCAACTTATTTCCACTCTCCAACCCACATTAGATCCCTCTTATAACAGACAGATACACCCTGGCTCAGGATCGTTTACAATTATCCTGCATCATTACAGGAGAGAATGAGCACAGACAAGGGGCTTCTGCGGAATAAATGAATTCTGAAGAGAAGGCCGTGGAAAAAAAAACAACAACAAACATTTCAGATTTAGTTTTTGTAGATTTATTTAGGGCTGGGAGGTTATCCATGCTATTTGGCACTTCCTTTGCATGAGCTTTGCCAAAATTATTATTCCTACCAACCATCTCCTCTACATCATTTGAGTCTCTCCTAAACATGTTGTTACTGCAGGCTGATATACTGCAAAGACATCTCAATTTTCCTATTTTGCTAGAAGTCTACCTCAGCAAATATTTGTTGTGCATAGAGTATATTGTGCTTTGGCAGGTTCTAATACTCAGTTCAATTCCAATATGCTCACAAATCTGAGAAATACTTCAGGATACTACTAAAGCACTCAGACTTTATGAAATCCTGTATCTATTTAGATAGAGAAAGCACAGATGCTCATAAAATAACTAAAGAACAGCTTCTGTCCTGAAAGTAATGCATAATGGTGAAATAATTCTTTTTCCCACTTTACATAAACCAAAATATTAGCACTATTGCTGCATGCACATTTTGTGTCGTGATGTGTCTATATTTCAACAAGGATATGCTTTCAGATAATTAAAAGAGGAATATTTCTTTGTGTATTTTTTACATGTTTTACAAGCATTTTTTTTTTTAAGGTGGATACATAACAGACCTCTTTATCTTTTCAGTCATTAATTAGGTCTACAACGTAGCCTTGGTTTGGAAACCAGATAATATTATATTTACTGCTCACTTAAGCATTGCCAATCCTCCCTGAAGCAAATTTTTTCAAGAAGAGGGTTGGCTGTTTTCAAAGTAGCAATTGTACTCTGAATATACAATTCATTGCCTTTTCAGAACAATTTCAAAAATATTTTCGTATCAAAATAAAGGACTAATGCTAGCATTAGGTTTTGACAGCTGAAACAGAAGTCACCCTTTCAGGAGCCACAGGGCATAGATTTCGCACAACCATACATAGATACGGTAATAATTACTACTAATTTGGGCAGTCATATTTTTTAAAAAATCTGAAATTAATAAATGGCATGTTGCAATGACAAAGTGGTCTATTTAACAGACATAACCCACTTATTGCATAAGTTTCTTGATCTTCATGCTCGTTTCCATACACTGAAAGACTTGCTACTATTGAATAAACATTAATTTTACCTGTGTGTTTTCTGTATTAGCACAGAAGGAGGTTAGAAGAAATATCTGGAAGAAAGAACTGTAGAAAATGAAGAAATGTGCTATTTTCTTATTGAGAGGAGTAACGTTTATTAAAACATGTAGAATTTTTTGTCCTTCCATTAGCTGTAAGGGGTATCTGTTAGTAATTTAGTACCACTATTCAGTTGCTTTTTTCCAACGGAAACATCTTAATTCTAAGTGAACATAGCACACACAGAGCTGACTGGGGATTCAGAACAATCCCTTCCGTTTGTACACCTCTTCTCCAAACTTTCCTCAACAGGCATTCACATGGCAGACGAGTGGACCTGGTGGTCTTCCATTAGCTGTAAGGGGTATCTGTTAGTAATTTAGTACCGCTATTCAGTTGCTTTTTTCCAACGGAAACATCTTAATTCTAAGTGAACATAGCACACACAGAGCTGACTGGGGATTCAGAACAATCCCTTCCGTTTGTACACCTCCAAACTTTCCTCAACAGGCGTTCACTTTGCAGATGAGTGGGCCTGGTGGTGTAACCTCCTGCAAGATGGGCAATGATTTGCTTCAAGACTTGATAAATATGAAATTAGAGGAAAACAGACTTAGCAGATTGGTGGAGCTTTGCTGAGCAAAGGGAGGCAAGACCTATAAACAGGTACTAGTTTGAGTTATCGAATCAACCTTGTCAAAAAATGAGGTGAAGAACCTATTAAAATCTCTTCAAACCAGCTGAGCACATGGCATGATGTGAATATGAAACAGGGATCAGTTTGCCTACACAGAGAGGCTCTTTTTGATCCATAGCTGGCTGCTGAGTGTGAAGGCTGTTTCCTTGCAGGTGACAGGAGAGAAGCAGGCAGTAGGAGAGACCGTACGGATGCTCTCCACGCATACCTCTCTGGGTACCAGGCCAACAGCAGGAGTAACCTCTGGATACAAAGTCCAGAAGAGCTGATGTGCTCTGAGTAGAGCAACCTAAAACAAGAGAAAGATTATGCTGGTAGCAGCAGTGCATTTTATGCAGTATCCCTTGCTTCTGTTCAGTACAAACACTTATCATCTTTTCAGTTTATATTATAATCAAGCAAGATTCATGGAAAACAGACATCAGTGATGCTGGGATCATTAGTATTTACTGTTGCTTGAATTTTTAGTTCAATAGTTCTCAACCTCAATAATGGGTATAAAACATAATGTCAATGATAAGCTGGGGATTACATTAAATTTTCATGTATGGTACTTGTTTTCTTAAGCAATGGCATGCGTATTTTATGAAGCACAATAGGTGTTTGATAAACAGAAATACTTGTTACTTAATGGGAACTCTATCCTACATGAATTACTTCTCTGAGTACAATTCTAATTGTTTTGGTAACCTTATTTGAGGAATAAAATATGGCTTTTGAGATATACTGACTCCTAAGCAGTGAAAGCAAATCACTTTCATGCTTGCAAAGCATCATATCGTACATGCTTGCCATTTTTTAATTTGTCCTTAGGCATCACTAAGGCTGCTGTTAGAGACAAGATATTGCATTAGGTGTGCAATTGATCTGATTCAGTACTGACGTATGTTCTTATGCCATTTTAACATTCCTAACTTTGAACATCTGAAATGTGAAAAAGCAAAGAAAAATTTTTGAAGGAATGTAAACAATTTTTCCTTTGCTTTTTGACCTGTCTTATCAACATCTTTTTGTTTTTCTTTGTAAATGTGAACACTGCAAAAGATGATCTATTTTTGTGATTCTTCCTGCCTATTTTATGTCTGTCAACTATAATTCTTACACCCTGATGGTACACAGAAAAAAAAACACATTTCATTTAATTATTTTTTATTAAAACAATTTATTTGTTCCTAAACTATTAATTGTATTTACTAGTTAATGCAATAGTTATTATTCTTTCAAATTGTTTATACATTATTGTAGTTCCATGGACTTCATTAGACATGGTGGAAGTGAGCAGAGACTAAGTCCATAAGGGTTGATTTTTATCTCCAGCATTACATGGAGCTTTAGATTATTTCATGCAGTATATGGGTAGTTTTAGTTCTATTTTAAAAATAGCAAAATCATAACCTTGTTCTTTAGAAATATTTTGTACATTCTCCTAGCTCTAAGACAGACAATTCTGATTTTCTCCTGAGGTACTTATATAGGTCCCAGTGCCGAAATCTCAGTTACTGTCAAGTAACATTAGCATAAAAATGGAACATTTCCAATGCAAACTACTTTTTTGGCAGATGATTAGTGTGCAAGGCAAAGGCAATTTTTTCTTTAGCAAGGGATATTGTCATCGAAGATATTTCATTTCCCACACATTTTGGTTGGTAACTTTTACAATTACACAGTGACAGTAAACACAACCAATAATTACTTCTTAATAGCCTGGAAATTCTGTTGCAAATACAGAAGTTCACATTTTAAAAAACAACTCTCCCACCCCAAACTAGCCAATCAACATCCTGTTTAGAATTAAGCTCGATTTTTAAACTTTCAAGAAGCAAACTCCTCTGCTTACTTTTCTCCTTCCACTTACTTGTGCCTGTTTTTCCTACCTTGAGTACCTTTGCTGTTGCACAGCTCCATCTGTTCTAAGACTCTCTGCTTGTCTTAGTGTGGTTTCTACAGTGACCAGAAGCATTGCTCCTTTAAGGGTTTATGTTCTACTTTCTTCTTTAGCAGATCAGAAAAGTTATGAGTTGAGAAAGGGTGGACAGGATGTGAGATCTCAACTTGCTGTCCATGAAGAGAGTGGTTAGGCTTGCACAACGTGCTCTCTGTCATTCCCATTGCTGGGGCCTGGCAAGCTATAGGTATTGCTTTGGCAATATATTACTGTATTATTTTTCTTTACTCCATGTGCACTTAGTTTCTGTGAATCTTTAGTGGTTGTTCTGGTGTTGTGGGAGTACTCTGCCTCAAATATTTCCTTACTATGCTGGGTATGAGACTCTGAAATCACAGAATGGTTGTGATTGGAAGGGACCTCTGGAGATCGTCTCCAGATGGTCCAAGCCCGCTGCCAAAGGAGGTTCACCTACAGCAAGCTGCACAGGATTGTGTCCAGGCAGGTTTTGAATATCTCCAGAGAAGGAGACTCCACAACCTCTCTGGGCAGCCGGTGCCAGTGCTCTGCCAACCTTAACATAAAGAAGTTCTTCCTTATTAAGATGAAGCTTCCTGAGTTTCAGTTTGTGCGCGTTGCCCTTTAACCTGTCGCTGGGCACCACCGAGAAGAGTCTGGCCTCATCCTCTTGACACCTGCCCTTAAGGTATTTATAGGCATTGATAAGATCTCCTCTCAGTCTTCGCCTCTGCAGGCTGAACAGACCCAGCTCTCTCAGCCTTTCCTCGTAAGGGAGGTGCTCCAGTCCCCTCATCATCTTGGTTGCACTCGGCTGGACTCTCTCCAGTAGTTCCTTGTCTTTCTTGAACTGGGGAGCCCAGAACTGGACACAGCACTCCAGACGTGGCCTCACCAGGGCAGAGTAGAGGGGGAGGAGAACCTCCCTCGACCTGCTGGCCACGCTTTTCCTAATGCACCCCAAGACACCATTGGCCGCCTTGGCCACGAGGGCACATTGCTGATTCATGGTCGACTATTTGTCCACCAGGACTCCCAGGTCCTTCTCCGCCAGGCTGCTCTCCAGCAGTTCAACCCCAGCCTGTACTGGTGCATTGGGTTATTCCTCCCTGGGTGCAGGACCCTACACTTGCCCTTGTTGAAGTTCATCAGGTTCCTCTCCACCCAACTCTCCAGCCTGTCCAGGTCTCACTGAATGTCAGCGCAGCCTTCTGGTGTATCAGCCACTCCTCCCAGTTTTGTATCATCAGTGAACTTGCCGAGGGGGCAGACTCCGTCCCTTCATCCAGGTCATTGATGAATAGGTTAAACAGGACCTGACCTAGTACTGAACCCTGGGGAACACCACTAGCTACAGACCTTATGCCAATAACAGACAGTTCTTCAAAAAACTCCCAAAACTGATTATAAAATCTGTTGCTGACTCATCCTTCTCTTGCTTTTATGAAACTGTGTTTGCTCAAAAATCACATTGCAGCAAGCATGAAATATTTATCTAGTCCTTCTTTACTGTACTTGGTTTCGTCTGTGTAGCTCTGAGGCTTCTGGGCAAGGTGATATCCTCTTTGGCAGGGGTCTCATAGACAGATTATGTTAACCGCGAACTTGTCGGCATGAGGGAAATCGGCATCAGAAGAAGACGGGGGCAAGCCTGGTTGCCCATAGGGCTAGTGTGGTTGAGATACGTGATTTCTGCAGGTATGCAAGCCAGGGAGAACCTAGATTAGTGACAGGCCCCCTGATCCTTCTGGACACAAACCGAAAGGAATGCAAAGACAGATCTGACTTCACATCTTGGGTGCTCTCCTCACCCTGAGTCCATATTCCCTATCCAGTCAGCAGGCATTGGACCCTCGTGGTAGCTCTTTTAGGAACAGTTGGGCCAGATAGACCTGTCCTGACTATTTCCTGGTCGGTTGTGTAGGCAGTGCCAGGGCAGAAGAAAACTTGTCCTTCATGGGTAGCATGATGAGACACGAGGTGAAGCTGCCTGAGGATGCTCCTGAGGACACTATCAGTAATGCTTGTTACTGAGACTGATAGCATCAGTGAAAGCGAAGCCCCTGCTCTTCAGCAAACTAGCGAGGGATCACAAATATGTAGATTTTAGTCTTATATATTAAATAAAGCCTCTCCAGCAGCAATGAAATAAGAAGTTGTAGTACCGAAAAAAAATTATTAGCTTAGACCATCTTGGTCTAAAGCAGAGGGAGGTTATTTACCTTAGCACCTTACCTTCTTCACCTAAGTGCCAACATCCAGAAGAACAAGTGACAGTATAAAGAGATTACTAAAAGTAACAGTTTGAGACTCTATTCACCTTTTCTTGTTGCTAATGTCTAAAAGACTGAAATCATTTCTTTCACATACATATTTTTGGAGGCTCTTCTTTGATTGCTGCCAGAATTTTCATTGCGACTTGGCTTGGAAAATTGAGTAACTGCTTTGCCAGCAAGCAGTCATAAATAATGCTTATACGGTGATGTTAGAACCCAGTAGATATTATTATCTATTACATGATTGCCTTGTAAGAATTCCAAATGCAAGCAATCACAATTCCTTCATTAAGCTGAGGTTACTCAAAGTCATCATTGCAATTACTTTCTATTTAAGATTCAATATAAAAGGACAGCTAAAAACTTCTCTGGTACATTTAAGTCTTCATTTAACTTTTTATTGCAGTGCACCAATATTTTAATAATAACAATAAAATGAATAGTTATTCCTTTAACAGAAACAATATTTAACAATACAGGATGATTAGAGAAAATTGATGTAACGATTAACTTGTATTTTCTTTCCTAAAGCAAGGTAAACAGAGGGAAGACGTCACTGGCCACACTGGCTGTCTCCTCTTTAGTTAATCTTGCCAAAGATTGTCCAAGATTAAAATCCTTTTTTGGATTGTGTAGATGTGCTTTGGCTCTTCAGGCATCTTTGGGGTATTCACGTTCATCTCCTGTGTAGGCTTTAACTTATTTTACCTAATGTTGAATTCATCTCCATGTTGTGGTTTGCAAATTTGATTCTAAAGACTGAGAAGATACTACAAAAAGTGGCAAAGGGTGGTAGAGGGATGAGACAGAAAAATATTGCAATGGGAATGCACACACTGTGACTAATTGGTCTCACGTGTGAACTCTCTAAGGAGTCCCTGTAATTACACTAGAGATGAATCTTTGTTTCTCCCTGAAGGGCTTCTCAAGTTTCCCGTGACGGAGTCAGCAGCCCACCGTTTTTTTGTCACGTGTTCTGTCTCTGCAAAAAGTAACTTTGCATTACTATCTAGATAAGCATGTCGTATACAGTCAATCCTAAATATTCAGAAATTCTGAAGAGCTCAGGGTCAATTTAGCAGTGCTGGTATGTGCAAAGGGTTAGTTTAACAGTATTAGTTCAACTGGTAGACATTTCTGAATAACTAGGTAGTGTAAATTAGATTATATGCTATATATATAGCTATATAACTTTAGAGATAAAATGAGTCTAAATCTGAAAAAAGAAGTGGTTTTGGAACAGCTTATTCAGCTTTTCCTGGAAGCCTGTATGAAATGGCAGCACAACTATTTTGCATCAAGAGAGTACTAGATGTAATTTAAAAAGAAAAAGGAACAAATACGTCGGTTTGATTTTTCTCTCAGCTCTGTAGTGCTCTCTTGGGTAGTGTGTTTCACTTTTGCTGTTCCATAGGGAATTGCAACAGCAGAGGTCAGGATTTAAATTTACCTAAATACTTTCAGAATGCTTTTCTGTTTTAAAAACGGTAAGTGTACCAGGATGTGCTTACTTATAAATGAGTGTATGCTAGTCAGGTCTACTGTTTCTTCTGTCTTGTACCTTACACAGAAAATCTGCAATTCTAATAAAAAAGAAAAAGATGATTTGCTCTTTAAATAGATTTTGTCACTGTTAAGGAAAAAAGAAAGATAATGAGAGGTAATCAGATATAAAAAAATGCAGTAGCAGCATATTTGGAAAGCATGCCAAAATATATTAATGCAGTCTTTCCAACATGTAAATATACATGGAATAGCTACTGATTTATAAATGAAACTGTCAAAAATATGGTGTAGTGCTCACTGGCAATAGTTCCATCTCATCTAGCAAGGTCATTAGCAATTAAATACAACTCTCTCAACGTAATAATAAAACCCTGTTTGAAGGTATTGGCCAAGGAAAATGAATGGCAAAATCCAGTGTTCTCCGATATCACTCAATGTGCTTCACAACTGATATATTTCTGAAAAAAACTATTTCCTTTCACTGCCCAGCCCCCCAGGTGGTTAGGGAAGCATCACCTGAGCAGCACAATGTCAGCAGTATTGCAACACAGCACTTCAGAGAGGATGTCAAAGAAAAAAGAAATACCCCCTAACGTCTGCAAGAAAATATGGAAATATATAGAAGGAGCATAATAGTGCATATTTTTCTATCATGCCAAAAAAGAAGTAGAGAATATCATGCAAGTTTTAGCATGTGCATGCTGGATAGACATGTAACATCTGCCAATTACCTCCGTGTCATGAAAGGGAATTTTCACCATTGTCAAAAAACAATCATGTTCTTCCCATCATCTTTGAAACACCTCATTTTCATTCTCTTCCTTTCTGTACTCCTCCTCTGCCTTTCATTTCTCTGCAGCAGAAGAAAGAGCTAAGAAATAAATAATGTATAAGAAAAAAAACAGATTTAGAGTTTATTTATAAGGAACAATAGTTTAATTCATGAAGCAGTCTTTAAAATGCCTGAGTCTTGCAGTTGGTGGTGAGGGTAAAATCTTATCAGGGTTAGGCATAGAGCCAATATAATAAAGACTCCAGAAGTGCGCCATCAATAACAGAGGATTTTGACACTCAGACACTTGCTGGGCTTGCTTTTCTCCTTCAGGCGAGCTTCCCCTTTCTTTCCATTAGCCTAACTCTCCCAGTATCTCCAACCCCTATAAATCCCTGTTCCAGCTCTCCCCTCTGTGTACTTCTAGGCTTCTACAGGGAGGATATCCTCTTGCTGCTACAGTCGCTATGCCAGCCTGCCAAATATCAGCCGAGTAAGGAAGGCTGGTCCCTATTCCTTTGCTGGTCACTTAACATACCAGCAAGGAACAAGTGGGTGCAAAAGGCGTGGGTTCGGTGGACACGTATTAAAGGGCTGACATACTGCAATATTTCGTGTGGCTCCTGTAGATTTCTTTTCTCCTTAAAGTCAGTATTGCTTTATCGAATATGAATATGAAGTGGTTGCCATCCCCTATAGCAACTGAACCCCTTCCTCGATGGGACGTGACCCTCTACATGTCCGACTTACCTGACAGGGCCGTGCCAGCCCTGGGTGCTTGCTCGCACCCCAGCTTTCCTTTCCTCCCCCAGCAACAGCTCTCTATTTATACAAACCAACGGGGAACGATGTCAAGAATCAATTAGCGGGGAACTTCTGAATGCAGAAAGTTACTTGTTGCCTAGCAGCAGCCCAGCAAACCAGGCTTGACTTTGATTCATTTAACCCCAAACTAACCAGGGCTGCCAGATTATTTTTCCTCATCACCTTCCAATGCTGTCTCAGTCAATCCGGAGGGATGAAATGCCTTAAGTCTTCCCTGCTGCTTTCAGGCAGGTCCTCACCTCCATTCAATTGACCCAAACATGCAGTGGATAGAATTTGTGGCGCTTGGTTTCAAAGAAACCCCACAGGAGGCTTTCCAGGACACCACGTCTCTGCCTTGGAAATCAGGAGTGGGAGTGAAACCCCCCTGACTTTCAGAGCTGGGCACTGGCCGGCCTGAGCAGCTCACGGCCACGGGCCAGGGTGGACATGGCTGCAGGAGGATGGGCAGAGTCCCACCGATGGTCAGGAAACCTTGAGTTATACCTCTGCTGAAAATTCATGTCTCAGTCTCTGTTCTTCTTCCTTAATAATTAATTCAGCAGAGAGGAAAAGACTGTTCATTTGCATAACTAAATTTTTCAGTCACAGCAATCAGCCTATTAATAGAAACCCATCTATTTGTCTATCAACTTACGTAAACCACTGTGTTGTCTTGTAAGACATGATATTTTGAAGGTCAATAGCCCATAAACAACGGATATAGAGGCAGAGAAATAGCTTGATCCTCTAGTTCAAAATGCACTAAACCAGACTTTATAAATAATATATATCAGTCATGGAGATTAAGTCTGTGCTTTGCTTTTCAGCAATACATGAGTTCCCAGGAAGACATAGTACATGTTCACAGTAACATCAGTATCAAACGGGGAAAAAAAAAAGACAAGGAAATTTTTAAAAGCCACTGTATTATGGCTGTATAGTGAAATCAGTGTTGTTTAATCAAATTACTAGGCTACCATGCTAAAACGTTTTACTAACCAATGCAATGGATTCATGCCAAAAAGACCAAGTATACCACTTCTGCTCACAAGCTGTCTGAAAATGAGCAACATATATTTAATGCCCTGTCATCTTCACCACTATTAGGACTTCAAACAGAAATGTTTCCATTATGGATCCATTTTCAATTAGAGTTTTTAATAGTCAACTGTTCTACCAGAACATCCATGCCTATTATTTGCCTAAAGATGATTTGTGACAGGGAAAAAAGTCTGAGCACTGCCTGTTTAAATGCTTGAAGCAATTTGAATACTGTACAAATTACATTTATTCTCATTACAAGATTGGCTACTACCTTTCACCAGATGACACCAGTACCTCTTTCTTCATTTTCACATCTAACAATGCTATTTAGATGCTGCTCTGTGTAAGATATCTGGTCCTAACTAAACGAAGAATATTTGATTCCAGTAAGTAGCAGGTTAAACTCAAGAGATGCCACTCCAAAGAGGAGCACTTCCAAAAGCTGCTCTCGCCTCTCCACAGAAGAGCAAGCCAGATGAAACCAGCCTCTTTCCTCATTCCTGCACATCACAACCTGTCTTCTTCTCCCTCTAAAGCCCAGAGCCAAGGATTTACTTGGGGCTTTGCTATGTTCAGTCTGGCTTATGTATAAGGTGACAGGCAACAGTAAAACTAACAGGATATATATAGGAAGACAAGCCAAAGCCCAAGAGTCGAAGTCTGAAATGTGTCAGGAACATAGCCCTGCCTTGGGGGATTTTTTAGGGGAAATAAACACAATGCAAAAGCGATTGAAAAAAATTACTACTGAACATGCCCTGAAGGCCTCTAATGTGAATTTAAATTAATAAAGTCTGAAAAGCCTTTATGTAAAAAGCTTGATAAGATGTCTGCCACTATTTAAGACTATTTCTTTAGAAGAGCAAAATCAACTCACTGTTTCGTGACAGCCAGCTGAAGTCACACAGAAGTAAGAGAATGTAAGAAATTCAAAGGGAACGGGTACAGTCTATTGGGTCCAGGCATCAGAAGACTTACTTAAACGCTCGGGCACAGAAGCTTCAAATAGCCTTTTAAAATCTGTATTATCACATTAATCAGTCCAATTTCCCACCAATGTATATAACTTTCAGCAGTAAGACAGAGACCATTGATGCTGTAGTCTTTTGCTTTTGGTAATAAGTGGTGAAACAGTTGCAGCCAGAACGCATTTTCATGAGCGAAAATGCCGACACAATTCGGACACGGCATAGTCTGGTGGTTAGTGAAACGAAGATTAAGGATAAGAAGTCAAGACTATTCAAGTGATCTAACTTGTCATATGCATAATTCCTATCTATAGCAATCAGAATGACAAAACAAAATAGTTTAGCAACCCAGGAATATATGGATTATACAGACCTCTGCCTGCTCTTTAACGCTTTCAGAGGACGAGCATCTTGATGAATCATGATAGCGCGTTGCTCAGGCAGAGACTCTGAACGACCGAGTACTACTGCAACTTGAGCAGCGCCGCGTGCGCTTCCAGCAGCACACTGCTCTACCAGCAGAAACCCAAGTACTGCCCAGCTTCAGGTTTCACTGGGGAGCTTCTGAAAACCAGTGGTGACTAAACAGGAACATAATCCTCCCTGGTTTACTTCCCCAGGTACAGAATGGGAACACTAACCCATACGAGTTTCATGGGAGTGTTATTCGCGTTAGCAATGGAGAAATTTTCAGACATTAATGTGGTGAAACCATAGCAATAGCTAAGAGAAATCTATGTCTGTTCAGTCTTTTTAAACAACAACTTTTAGAGATTAATTTAAATAGTGAAGTCAACTTCATTTCTAGCTGTTAACATATGGAAACACGTCATTCCTGTTGCTTGCCCTCATAACAGTGAGGTAAGACCTAGATTATTTCCAACTTTGCCATAGACTCAGTGACTTCAGGCATTTCATTTTTCACATCTTTGTTTCCCTCCCTGTCCTGGTTTCAGCTGGGATAGAATTAACTTTCTTCCTAGTAGCTGGTACAGTGCTGTGGTTTTGGATTTAGTGTGAGAATGACGTTGGTAACACACTGATGGTTTAGTTGTTGCTGAGTAGTACCTACCCTAAGTCAAGGTCTTTTCAATTCCCCACGCTCTGCCAGCGAGGAGGTGCACAAGGAGCTGGGAGGGAGCACGGCCAGGGGAGCTGACCCCAGCTACCCAAAGGGATATTCCATACCAGAGAGCGTCATGCCCAGTACAGAAACTGGGGGAGTTGGCTGGGAGGGGCCGATCACTGCTTGGGGACGGGCTGGGCATCGGTCAGTGGGAGGTGAGCAATTGTATTGTGCATCACCTGGTTTTCCTGGGGTTTATTCCTCTCTTCTCTCTTTGTTATTTCCCTTTTCATCATCATTATTATTATTATTTTATGTTTTATTTCAATTATTAAACTACTCTTAACTAACAGGTTTTACCTTTTTTTTGGATTCTCCTCCATATCCCACCAGGGTGGAGGGGGAGTCAGCAAGCAGCTGTGTGGTACTTAGTTGGTGGCTGGGATTAAACCATAACACTCCCCCATAAAACCGGGATAACAGTACTTAAAAGAATGTGGTTGTAAGGCTTGGTTCATCAATATCTCCATGTACTTTGAAAACCTGGAAGTATTACCTAAAATGCAAATTGCTACTTAATCCCACTTCATTCTTCAGTCTGCTGCAACAACTTACACCAGCAGTATTGGAAAAACCTCTCCATGCCTCAGCGCACCCACATGCTTATTGAATAAACCACCCAGAATTTTTCCTCACCCCAGCAGTGATTCTCTTATCCTCCATCCCTATACTTCCCTAGATTTGTTTTGTGTAATTTTCCTCACAGGTGCATCTTCTGCTTTTGAGGCACTCTTTATATTACAGAGACATTTTGAAACCGCAACCCAAAAGAGATATTTTTAATAAGACATTCTTATTTTTTAACTTAAAAAAGAAAATCAGTTCCATATCTTGCTAGATTCCTAACTAGGTTGTGTATTTGGCTTTAAAATATGTTGTCTGATGAGTTTATTCTTGATGATAGTGAAATGCATTTGGTTTTAGTCTAGTATGAGAATGAATTCATTTGCTTTTTAGGAGTTACTGGTTTGAGTAACAGCTATTAAAACAATAAAATCTGTACCACCAATCTACAAATGTTGCATCAGTTAGATACTTTATTTCGTTCTTTCCTACTGTGACGGCAATGTTACTCAACTATGACAGGTCATGTCATTAGATGTAATTTTTTAAAAAAGTAAGCATAATAAGCCAATTTTGGAAATTAGATTGCCAGAAAAGATAAGAGCAACAAGCCAGCAAAAAACTTAGGTGTTGATATTCATTTTCATGTCTTTGCAAAATCTTTCCTGCAGCTTTATATCTACGGCGCACAATTTTGCTTCATCAATACATTTTTAATCTGAACGTGTGGAATTACACCCACTCTTTCTGAGTCATCCTTAAACCTAAGCAGTATTAATTTCAGCTAACTTGAGGAGGACATGTGCTTACTAATGAAGCCTAAATGCTGGCACTAAGTAACAAGTTAGCAAGAAACTTCATTCATTTCAAAAGCTCTGGGTTCCTGGTAGGCATTTCCTGCATATTGAGTTAGTAACAAAATCTTCAATTAGCACTAGAGGGCATTGGGAAAGAAAAGAGACTTAGTGTGCACTGAGATGCAGATGCTTTTAGCAGTGAAAAGGAACAATTTCATGCCAGCCTGCACCAACAACAAGCTTTTTTTTTTTTTTCTTTTTCACTGTTAGAGATTTACATTTTAAGTCAAGGCCTGAAATGTTAGCAACAGAGTTACATTATTTATTTTCACTAATGGATCTACCTGTAGGTCTGATCATCTCACTAGTAAAAAGAACAGTCATATTTTATGTTTACATGTCATCTTTTTTCCCCAAAATACTTCTCAGCCTGTATGCATTTTAGATCTGGGGTCAAACATCAAGGATATTCCTTTTTTTTTTTTTTTAATTGAAGCTTCTGATAAAATCAATGATCAGTGGATTAGTTTTCCCTTTAGTAAAAAATGTGCTAACATCTCAACAGAACTTGCAAAATATACGTATTCTGTCTTGTATGCATAATTTAGCCCATTAAGGAAGAGAAGAATAAAATGGAATAAAGTTTACAGAAGCAAGATCAGCTAGGTATGCTCAGTAAAGAAGATCCCATATTACATTAGCGTAGATAGATATTTGTCCTAATTCACTTGCTGAGGTTAGGATGAACATCATGAGATTTCTGGTCAACCAGTAAAAGTTTGGAGGAGTTGCCTGAACAAGGTGCTAACTTTTGTACCTTGAATATAGTACCTGGCAACCACACAGGATCACGACCTGAGGATGTGCAGAGGCTAAAGGCAAGTTTTTTGAAGGGCTGAGCTGTATGAAGATTTATCCATTTTGTAACCAGAAAGTTGGGGCGTTGATACTGAAACGTTTGGTCCCGCAGGATAAATACAGGCCCTGCTTCTTCTGACTTTAATGGCTGTTGAGACCCTCCAGCACTTTACAGAAGTGACCCATGAATTGAACAGATGGCAGAAAAATGTAACAACGCATCAAAGTAGAAAAAAACAAATGGGAAAATAGCTTGGAATAGATTATGATCAATACAGGTTTTAATACATGTATAATGTTGACCTACTCAGCTGAGTCGCTTTTTTCATATTCGTACTATTCATGCTACAGTTTCATACTATTGTATCCCTCTTAATATGTACAGCAAGAAATTGTAGTAAAAAATGTGGTTAAAAAATGTCAAGTCTCAAGCTAATTTCTCAGTTCTTATAATTTATTTTCATATCCCCCAGAGGCGGTGTCTACAGCCATCTCTTCACATTTTTTAACCATGCTGCAGAACTTGGTAAGGGTCTTCGGGAAGCCGAAATTAGAATCGTAAGTAATGTTTCTTTTTATATACTGGGTAGTTGAAATGTTTTTAAAGTAAAATTATACTTGTTTAAGGTCAAATGAGAATGTTTTTTGAGAATTTTGAGTTAATTTCATTTAGTTTTGAATTGGAGTCTTATCTGTCTGATTCAGTGACATGAATGAAATCTTACTTCAGCTAAACTAAAAAGGTTTCCAGGAGAGTTAGTGACTCACAGGATATAGCTACAATAAATTATTTGGTTTAACACCCAAGATAAAGCTTTAAAAAAATTAATTTCCATTTGGTCGTGATATATCCTGGCAGTAGGTTACAGAGTGTGCAAGTGGGAAGCAAGTTATCCATTACAGGATTAATGAATCATATGGTAATAATGCATAACAGTACTTAAGTAGTAATAACATCTGCAAACCACTCACATATTTTTACTTTCCATCGTAACACACAGAGTATATCTGGGTTGAATACCACTTCCACCTTACAGGATGGAAGTGCAAGAGAGAGGCTCCTGTGGTTTGTCAGGCAGTAAAACTGCAGTCAAAACTCGGTGCTCACACATTCTAGCCATATCTGCTTGCACTGTGACATGAAAAGCTTAATTTCTTTTAACAACCAGTCCACTTCTGGGTTTCTTTGGAGAAAATAAGACAGCAATTTTGATTCAATATAAACCTCGTCTTTGTCACTGCATAGCTAACTCGATCTACATGAGGTGCAGCAAACTTTTATTTTAACGAGGTATGACCTTTGATATTAAGAGCACCTGGAGTCCTCCTCCTATTTGTGTTCTTAAATGGTAAACTCATCAGATACAGTCTTTTGTATTTGGACATGAATTATTTCACTGTGGCACCCCCAGGAAGAGGCAGGGGGTACGTTCTAACCATTCCCATTCAGGCAAAACTGTGTGTAGTGTATTTTCAGAAAGCATGTGGGATCAAAAAATTTAAGAAAGTTGACATTTGTAAATCTCTGAACTGTTCAATATTATTTAATGGAAGCAATCAGTATGCTTTAACAGCCTTTGAGCGAGCTCCATGTCCAAGTAAAGAAAAAAAACGTACTTTTATTTCATAGTTTAATGCATATAACTGATTTATAAAAAACTATGAAAGATCAATTACCGGAATGATCTCACACTGAAATTGAAAATAAACATTATACTTGCATCAAAAATAACATAGTTGGGCTAACCAATGATTTTTTTTCTCTAATGAATAACGGAAATAATAAAGATAAAGTTAAACCAATCTGACAAATAAAACACCGAGTGTATTACTCTTGCCCAGTCACTCCATTTCAAGAATGAATAAGGAAGGAAGGGATTGGAAAGTCATCATAACGACGTTTCAAATTTATGCTTGCAGATTCAGGTCACTCACTTCATACCAGTATGCCTTTGTCATAGGTTGACTGGCTTCATGATTTAAACAAACTATCCGCGAGATATGAAGATTGGTTAAAAACCAGAAATAGCTAGGCTGCACACAGAGCCAGACTGAAATAGCTACTGGTCATTAATGAAAGAGTTTGTTTGCATGATTAAAATAAAGCAAATATTTGGTAAAGCAATTAGCTTTACCAAATTTACTCCTTCAAAGCCTTGTTTTTCGTTCCCATTTAAGAACTCCAGAAAGCCCCTGTACATATCACTTGTGCTTCAACATACAGATTGTAGAGAAAGCCAGAGGCCTACACTGTTGGAGCGGCGGAGAGGACTGCATCTTCTACTGTGGCTCAAGTTTTCGGGGCAGATTGTTTCCTGTGCAAATAAAACTGGTGTAGGGGAGAAGTAAATTCCCTGAGGTTTCTCTTACATGCACGAAGTTGGTACTTAATTGATCCCTTAGGGGGTACTGTGCCAGGCACACAGAAGGTGACCCCTGAGACAGACACAACCCAGATCTCTCTCCAGAGGCCAATTATGGAGCACGGGAACTTTGAAGAAGGAACTGTTTTACTGTATGTACTGGAAAGCACTTACATAGATATTGCAACCCTACAAATACGAATAATAATAATATTGCTAATGTGCATCATGATCTCGAAAGAGGTTATTAACCTCAAAGGACTGAACTGAGCAGGAGTCCTCCTTCTCCGTGCAATCTTCAATGTATCCTGAATGCTCCTGCTCCCACCTACTGACAGCTTTTATAGGTGCCAGAAGGCAAAGACATCTTCCCCTTCTTTTAGTAACTCATTAGTTACATTTTTTTCCTCCAAAGCCCATGTTCTACCCGTTTCCTTTTCTGAGATGACCATACATCTATACTACGTTGCTGGAGACACCACTGGAGTGACAGTGCCTGCATGTCCAAAGTGCCTTGGCCTTGCAGGGCACTCAGGAGGCTAGGGAGGAAAAGCAGCAAGAACATCTAACCTGTTTGAGTTTCTTAGAGCAGAGGAGCGTCAGTGAGACATCCACACAAAAGGTTTCACATGCAGACACAGCAACACGAAAAAAAACATCCCACAGCTGATGACCTTCTGCCTTGAGTAGATCAGTATATGTACCATCATAGATAGTGTACTCTACTGCCTGGACCTCTGATTCAGCATTTCCAGGCAAATATTGATTCTGGGGTTTCCACATGACTAAAAGCTGCTTAGCAGATTAGCATTAAAACTTGGGATCTTACCATTCAATTATAATGTGCTTGGATGACCAGCAATTGCATTCAGGAGAACCTATACTTTTCCCTCATCAGCCACCGCGAGGAGATGTAACCTGTGACATCCTGAAGCTGCTCTTGCTCAGCGTGTTATTTCTTATGGGCGTGAGCATTGCTCAGAACCAGATGGACAGCCAAGAAAAATTGGACAATATAGATTTTCGCTACAAATAGATACGCATCCTTCTGGCTTGACCTTCCTCCTCACCCTCATTGTGCCAGTATGCTCTGCTCTAGTCTCACATAAACCCCTCACTCTTAACGTCTGTAGGACATCCCTGTGCAGGTGGTGTATGGGTGATTTTCCTTAAAGGAAGAGTCCGGAGAACTCGGAGGCCACCAGAGATCCAGTCAGTGGTTCACCTTCACCCTCTCCCCATCCTTGTGCTACAAGGCCTTGAGGAGCAACGGTGTGAGGCGGACAGGTCCCTAAAACCCAGGCCACGTGGTGTGGTCACAGGCTGTGTGAGGTACACACACACTTCAGTTAGTCTCTGGAGGAAGCACTGGAAGGAACTTGCTGAGATAGCCCTGATAGCCATGATGGCCCATAGGGAAGGGATCAAGCTGTTGCTATCTGTGGAAGGAGGAATATGGAGATATAATGAATTTGATTATACAGCTGCTTGAAGGGCAGATGTGAAAGGGCCCTCAAAGGGCCCATCCCTCAGCAAGGGCCACTTCATCTCCACTAAAGCATCCTTGCAGAGCAAACCGAGTGGAAAGAACTTCCTCTAACAGAGCAGCTTTCAAAAAACCCAAGCCAAACAGGCAAGATAGAAAAAAACTCTCTGAACAATTTATTTTGGCGATCTTCCTCTGAGGATACCTTTGCTTATTTTTATCTCTGTGGAAAAAATATCTTCATGTATTAGATGAAGCAGGTATAAAACCACATGTATTATTACACATAAACCCTCTTTACTGAAACCTCTAGTGTATGCAGCTTTTTTGTTTCCCTGACTTTTTCCTTAACTTGATTTTTTGTGTGTGTATGTTTAGAAGGAAAACCAATACCATGTTAATTTTAATTTTAATCTGTATTGAATTTGCACATGACATTTTGCCATGCTAGAGAAAGCAGATGATTTAGACATTTAGAGTTTAAATAAAAAAATAAATTAAAGCACATTGCCTCTACTAAAATGCAAATTGTCAGCAGATCAAAACCTCCTTGGTGTTAGCCTGTCTTTGAGGGAAACATATGCGATAAGTTTTAGTATTAAACCAATTAACTCACCTGTAATAAGGAAAAAGCATAATAGTTATGCTTTTGACCTCAGTGGACGTTTTGTCTCAATGTATAAATTGCCTCATTATATAAATTCTAAATGTATTGCCTCTTTTTTGTACATCAGTATTTTTTTAGTAGAATAACTGACTGGCTATTATTTCTAAAGGATGGAAGATTACTGGTATTTTTCAGGATTGGAAAATTGCCGGCTTATTACTTTCTCTTTATTTAAACTTTTCCTACATTCAACATTTAATGTATTTTTCTTCCCTTCAAATATGTTTTGCCCCTGTATTCTTTTATATGCTTCTCCTTCTTTAAGATGTTTCAGGTAACTTTTTCAATAGAAACTTTTCGTAAAGTTTTGAGACTATATTTTCACTGAAAATGCTTGTCACTGTTTAAGGCTGGGCCAGGCTTAAA
>NW_009626052.1:0-27964 GCF_000690535.1 Cariama cristata | reverse complement strand
AAAACCCCGCATCTTGTTCTGCTTTTGTTTTAGCTCCTCATTTCTGTGGAACCAGTTATTCCACCCTGAACCAACCATGTGATAACTAGAAAGCATATAGAGACCTCTCAAATTTCATGACAGCTCGGACATATCTGGCATGGTTTTAAGCTAGCTTTGGAAGTGCCTGTTGTAGTCTGGACGTGGCTGCATGAAGCTCTGGGTGGGCTGGTTGAATATTTATCTTGGATGGGTTTTGCAGCTCTTGCTCCGTGGCTAGGACGCTGATTTTTGAATGGATTTCCACTGCACTTGCAATACTTTATTGTAGTCTAGAACTGTTCTCTGCTAGCTTGTCTTGTTTTCCTAAATGTCTGTAACTTCAGTTTTTAGGTGCAGTAGTCTTGGGAAACACAAGTCAAAAAGTCTTTCCTCGTTTTTTTGTATTTTCTTGACTTCAACTTCTAAGAGTTGAAACTACACACTCACCTGAAGAGTTGGGGTACCATCCTGCTGCTTGTGTCCCTGCCACCACTGTCCATGACCACATACAGCTAAAAAAGCTGCAGATCTTTGCCTAAACCTGGCAGGGTTCTTATTCAAGTGGAACTGCATTTATCTTTCAAGGATGACCTGTTAGCAATGATAAATTAGCATACAATAATTTTCCATTTTCAGCATCTTTTGATGTAATTTATTTTTTTAGAGATCTGTTCAAGGTGATGTGCTCAAGCTAATTATCTTGTTGAAATAATTCTTGCACTTCTCAAGCTGCTAGGTTTGCTTGAACTGTTCAACTTGATACTAGCCTGTGTTTTCAGTTTATAATTATTTGGTAGTCTATCCTTTCTGAAACCTGTGCCTGTGATATACTTGATGAATGTGGTTGGAAGAGTGTGGGTTTCTGAGGAAACATGGCAAACTATTTTTTTCTTTTTGTTTTTCTTCAAGGCATTAATTCTATAGCTGCAGAAAATAATGTTGTTCATTATCCTTTTTTTTTTTTAAAAAAAAAAAATCCATAAGAGGTCCTGTGTTGTACTTCTCTTCAGGGTTGAGAAGATTGTTGCTTTTATAAGAATGCTTCTATACTTCTGCTCTGGCTGAGGTAGAAATGGAGTTGAATGACTATTTTGTTTTTAAAAAAAAAATCAAGAAGGAAGTTGGTCTTTGCAGATGAAAACTATTTATCTACTATGTGCAATAATTTCATGTTGTTTTCATAACACTTATTTTCAAAATTCCATTTAAATGTAATAGGACTTGTTCCCTCTCCTATAACCAAGACCTCATCTCCTGTGTGGTGTGAACTCAAGTCTTCTATGCTAGCTACTGCAAAGGCAATATTAGGCAATACATTGCCTGTTACAGACAACCATTTCTGACTTAAAAATGGAGCAGTTGGGGTGGGGGAGGTAAGTCCCACAGAAGTAAGATGCTTTCTGAGCTTGAACTGATGTTTAAATGTTCCACCTGTTGCAATAAAGAATAAAAACATTGAGGGCTTAAAAAAAAGATGTCCAGGTGAGCTTTACAGAATCTCATGAAGAGTCCTTGTAAGATGTAAATGCAGCGTGCTTGCTTTGTGCTGATCCTGGTTTAAGAACTTATCTGGCACACGCATGGCTTATATGAGTCATGGAAAGTGGTAGATGTGTAGAAGAAGATGAACCTTGCTGGGCTATTACAGATCAGCTTCTTAATTGCCAAAGAGTGCAGCCTTCGCATTTTCTCTTGAGCTAAGCCCTTTGACAAAGGATGGTTATGGGTTGATCTGTAGCCAGTTTGGTAATTGATACTGTATTGATCCAGCAGTTTGCAGCATAATGAGGTATATATTTATTTTTTTCCTTTACTTGTGTAACCATTAGTCCTTCTACCACTTTAGCAGTGTATTCTGCGCTACTCATTTATCCATGAGAAAAACCGTAAAGCGTAATCTAGTGTCAATGCTTTGATATATACCACTCATGTTTACTCGTCTAAAACAACATTCAGAATTTGCAGCAATTGCTTTGAAATGAGAAGTAGATCATAATAAGTAACTCTTGCACAGAGAGTAGCATTGAAGATATTTTGTACTGACTGTCCTGAAAGAGAATACATCACCTCTGTCTCCAAGGTAGAGAGGTTACAGAAATAAGGGGGAGTTGGTAGTGAGGCTTAGGCTGTCACATGGTAATTTATTAGTGAGTGAAGAAGTGAACAACAAAAGCTACAGGAACCCTCTTTCATGGAAAGTGTGCAATATCTGAAAGTCAAATGCTGACCGAAGAGATTATTTTCTGTTCTGTTAACGGGATGCTTTTAGGATAATCCATGGATGTCTTCAAGACATATCAAAAAAAAAAATCTTCTTGCCAGTTTTCTTTCTGACTGTGAATTGAGGCAAAGACCTATCCAGCTCCCTTGGAGGTTTTGCGGCAAAACTCTAATTGATGTCTGTGGGAGGTGAATCAGTCTACAGACCAGCACCGAAGCCTTGTGATGCTTTGGTAACTGGGGGTGTTGCCTTACATCCATCAAAGGTTTAGATTGTGGCTCAGGGAACCAAAAACTTGATTAATAACTTCTTCCCAGGCAGTGAGGAATCACAATTTTCTCTTATCTGTTTTCTATTTAACAGTAAAAGTGGCAGTAGTTACTTCGCTCTGTTTCAGCTTGGAGTAGTAGTTTCCATAAAATACATGGATTAATAAATGGATAAGGCTTTAAGAAGAAATCACCCCCCCATGTTAACACACAGGGCTGCTGAGCAATCCCATATAGGCACACAGATGAAACTTGTAAAATAACACAGGAAACCCTCTGTGTATTCATTCTGACTTTCCTGTGAAAATCTGTTCTTTTTTAATTTCCCCAGAGTTCGCAGGTGGGCTGCCATTTTTTGGAGATAAGCCCACGCAATTGTTCAAGAGGAAATTGTCAGTGAAGGTAAAGTGTCCTACAGTGAGCTTCTCAAAATCTGCTATGTGTGACTTTGTTTTTATCTTTAGAGCTGGATTCAAGCTCTGAATTTTCCGTCCAACCTTCAACTTCTCCAAGGCTCAATGATTTTCACAGTTCAAAGATTTAGGGGTTTAGCGTGAGCTGTTTTCTGTTGAATCTTTTTGTAAATGCACTCTTCAGAAGTCTGTCTGAGATGAGCGCAGCTGAGAGGCACACGCAGTGTGGAAAAAGCCTTGTCCTGCAGCTTGAATGTTGCACCTCCTTCAAAATCACGGATGGTTTCCTTGTAATGCTTTTTCTAGAAGCGTTAAGGGAAGCTTCCCACGATTTTGCTCTCTTAGGATGACAATCTCCTCCATTTTCCATTCGACAAACCCTCCCCTATTTGCTTTCTAGGAACTACATGGGGATTTTTTAGGATTTGCCATTTAATGCTTTCCAGGACTCCGTCTGGTTTTTGTTTCAAGGATTCTCCCCCTGTGTTTTGATTTCTAGGAGTTTTTCATAATTTGTAGGAAACCATTCTTTTTGCTTTCTAGGAATCCTCCCCTCTTGCTTTTTAGCACTGCTACTTTTGATGCTTTCTAGGAACATCTCGTGTTTTCTAGGACTCCTGTGACTTGTCTGTAGGAATTGTCCACATTTTCTAGGATTCTGCCAGTTTAATTTCTAAGACATCCCACTCCTCTTGCTTTCTAGGAACTTTCTACAGTTTCTGTGGATGCGCACCTGCTCTGTTTTCTAGAAATTTGCCTCTTCTGCTTTCTAGAATTTGCCCCTTAATTCTTCCTAGGACTTTCCCACAGTTGGTAGGAATGCTTCCCAAATGTTTCCTAAGAATCCTCCAGTTCCCTTCCTAGGAATTACCACTCTTCCTGGTATAGAGCTTTCCAAGGGATCCCCTCCTTAAGGTTTTCTGTTAATCCTACCCTTTCATGCTTTCTAGAAGTTCCCAATGTTTTCTAGGAACCTCCCATTTAGTGCTTTCAAGGAATTTCCCACATTTCCTAGGAACCCCTTCCAAAAGCTTTCCAGGAATTTCCCCTTAAATACTTCCTTGGATTTTTCCAAGCTTTCTAGGAATCCCTTAATGCTTTCTAGGATTCCCTCCCTTTTGCTTTCTAGGAATTCCCAACGTTTTGTAGCGTCTTTCCTATACACATGCTTTTTAGGAACATCCCGAGCCTAAAGCACATGTGCATATATGCTTTCTAGGAAACATCTGCATTTTTCTAGGGGATTTCTCCCTAATAATTAGGCATCCCCTTGGAATGCTTCCTAGGAATTTTCCATGTTTTCTAGGAATGTTTTTCCTTAATGCTTTCTGTGAATATTCTGCCCTTTCTGGCAATACATTCTTTGGTTTGTGTAAATTGTCCATGATTTTTACGAACCCCTTCTTAAAGGTTTTCTAGGAATTGTCTGTGTTTTCTAGGAATCTTCCCTTTTCCTTTTTTGCTTTTTAGAGGACTTTTGGGGGGGAATCTCCCATGAATACTTTCTGGGAATCCTCCACTTCGCTTTCTTAGGATGTCCAGCATTTTCTACAAACCCTTGCCCTCTTGAGTGCTTTCTGGGAATAATCTATACTTTGTAGCAATCCCCCTTTCCTCCTTAGGAAACGTAGCCCTCAAAATATATGTGTATATATACTACTCACATACTTCCTAGGAATTCCCTGTATTTTCTAGGAATGGCCCTCAAATACTACTGCTCCAATGTTTCCTAGGAAAATCCTGACAAATCCTTCCAAAAACTTTATTTGAATCCCTCCTGACTATTTCTTGGAGGTGTAGTGTCCTGTCCTATGCCCATCCACTCCTGCTGCTTTTTTGGAGTCCTCCCAGTTACTTTCTAGGGACTTATCCTCCTGCTTGTTATAAATATATTTCTAGAAATTCTCCACACTTTTTAGGATATCCTTGATTTCTATTGTAGAAATCACCCTTTAATTGTTTCCAGGAGTCTCTCCCCCTGTTTAAAGTTAAGTTCACAAATCTGGAATCTTCCTGGGAATTTTTGAGCACTTTTTTTGGGACTTTCACTTGGGGTTTCTAGAAAGTGAACTCCTTTAGGAATTCTCTGGTCTCTTCTGTATAGGCTTTATATAGGTATGGGGTAGAGGAACCAAAACCAAAACACCTGAGTGAATGAGGCAAGGCCTTTCTGTACATAGAGTATATGTTATCTTTATATTGAGGAGAAGGTACCTATGTATATTCCATATATGGCAGGAAGGGCCTGTATAAAGTGAGGAGATGCTTTTCTGTCTATGTGGATTGTATGCTCTCTGTGTATGTACTACATGTGCACAGAAGAGCTTTGGTGGGTGGAGTCTTTTCTGTAGAGACAATAGAAGTAATCTATAGCTACACCGTGGACAGTCTTGTTGAGCTGTGTTGCATCAATAGTTTTTGACCCATCTTGGTTTTCAAGACATATCCTCCATTATATGCCCCGGGTATTCTTGGTTTGCGGTATTTGTTATTGCTATGTGGACATTGCTATAAAGCTGTTTTTCTACTTGTAGACCAAGATACCAAGGCAGTCTTGGTATCATGCTAGATAGTATTACTATGAATGGACCACCCCCAGTTTTGTTTTTTTTTTTCCCAGGAGCTTGATCCAAGGCCCATGAAGCTGTTGGAAATCTTGCAGTTGACATTATGTTGCTCTAGGCCAGACTTCTAGTGCTCTGCAATGCATTTGCTGTAAGTTCTGACCTGGTGGTTATAGTGATTCATTTATTGCAGCCTAGCTGTTGTGAACTCATCTCTTACGAAGTTGGGTTTTTTTTTGAAACAGTAGAGCCTCTTTAGGTTAAAGAAACAAACTTAAAAGTCCTTAGTGAGACAACTTGTTTTAAAGTTCCACAGCCATTTGTAACCAAATTGCTTAAGTCCTAAAGACAGTAAGTGCTTGGCTCCTTAAGTGTGCTCCTTCTGACTGTTAGTGGCACACTAGAAACACATGAACCCCAGAGACCTTTATAAGTTGCTATTGTGCAGCCGTTGCAGCTGCCCTAGGAAAACATGCCAAGCAAAAGCCAGGGAACATCGTGGGCTTGGAGGACTAACCTCTCTGAGGCATGCTGGAGAGGGCTGGTTGTCACTACTGTCAAAGGTAGTAGACAATCTTCCATGAAGTGTCTAGTAAAAAGTCACACTTGGAAATCATTTCTACTTCTTTTTGCATTTGAAAGAGCAAAACTGTTTAAAATACCTTCTTATTATATCTTTTAACCCCCTAGCAGCCCTGAATGTGTATATGATTTAGTTTCCTACATGTGCCTAGCTGGCTGAAATATCTGTCTCAGTGGTGAAAAAGATGCCCTTTCCACATGGCGCTTTTGTGTGTGTGTGTGTATGCATGCTTGAAAGATCAATTTTATTTCTTTTGATGATAAATGATGTTGCTTCTCAGATTCTTCAAATATACGTTTACTAGGATTATGAAGTATTTAATCAGATCTGCCTAAAATGTCATTCAGTACTACTTTTTCTCTTAGATGAGAATAGTACCTTACTACTTTGCTTAAAAAAAAAAACCAAAAAAACAACAACAACAAAAACCGAACCAAACAAACAAAAAACCTTTGCTTTTTTTCAAATATACGTTTACTAGGATTATGAAGTATTTAATCAGATCTGCCTAAAATGTCATTCAGTACTACTTTTTCTCTTAGATGAGAATAGTACCTTACTACTTTGCTTAAAAAAAAAACAAAAAAACAAAAAAACAACAACAACAAAAACCAAACCAAACAAACAAAAAACCAGTTGCTTTTTATGTAATGCACAAGGTATGACATGTAGAAACCTCCTTTTATCTCGCAAGTGGACAGTGGAGTTGGGCCTAGCAGCATGTATTTGAACACTCGAGTAGTCCCAAAGCTCATTCAAAGCTTTACAGAGCATGAAGTATTACCAAGAGATCTTGGTCTCTAAGTCTTTATTCTAAACTCTTGGGCATCAGATATTACTGACTGATGCTACTGAAAGCTTTTTAAAAGGTGGTATTTTATCAGACTTTGAAGATGAGCACAAAGCACCGTTCTCTCTGCAGCATTGAGTAATGTTTTACCTAACCAGGTGATTACCCCATATTAAGTAGTTTCTCTCTCTAGGTGTATTGGTTAAAAGTTATTTTTGGAAGTGTCATAACAGGATTGTCTTCCTATGCTGTTGCTTAATAACAAAGTGGGAAATGAGCACTGAGGTGTGTTAGGGGCCAGCTACTTTTCTAGTTTGTTGATCTGTTTATGTTCACACAGAAGTTCTCATCCAGGGGCCCTAGCATCTCCTTGACTGCATCTGTGAGGTCCATGGAAGGCAAGCAAGCCTACAGAGCTTATGTCCTTCCAGCGGGTGGTTGGCATCTCCTCTGGAAAGAGGAAACACCATGACTTGGAACAAATGTGGCTGTGAAACAGAAGTAGTGTGATTCAGAGTCACGTATCCTACCTTCTCTGTCTCCTCAGCTGAATGCGATGTCTCTTTTGTCCCACTTAGTCCCTTGGTTTCCAAGGTACTCACTCCCTGAACTCTGCTATCTTGCATACCTTGTGATGCTGGCTCCTGCTAATTGACAGTGCTTTTAACCTCAGACTGGCTCTGCAGTGACCTTGGACCTCCTGCCCCAGCCTGCTGTTCTTGCTTCATCCCAACAGCTTCATTATTCCTCTCGCAGGGAGAGCAGGGGATCTCCTTGATGCATTAGTTCTTTTTACTTTTTCTGCCTCACCTCTCCAGCACCTCAATAGTTACATTCACAGCCCTTTTGTCTAATTTATTTGAACGCTCATTAGGGCTGAGAAGATTTAACTGCAGCCTGTTTCTATTCCCTCCTCTGCCAACCCCCCTGAGCCTTGCGCTCTCCTTCTCACATCTACAAAATCCCATGGCTGCCTGCAGCCTGCCAGTGGGAACAAGGAGTGCATCTCTGACATCGGGGCTTTCCACTGCTTGGTGCCAACCCAGGTAAATCCGGTGGTAGTATCACATTAACGAACTAACCACAAAAAAAAAGAGATGAGAAGGATGGCAGTCATTGCAACAGCTGGTCTCGATAATCTAGGAGGAAAAACAAAGATCTAGTTTCCATCGATGTGTGGCACAGGAGGATGGGCACATCCTGCTGAGACCATAGCACAGGGCTGCTGTTGTGTACATGGAGAGGTGGTAGCAGGAGATCTTGGGTTTTAGAGAGACCTGCTGTTTGTACAAATGAAACCTGGTACCTCAGCCCTAAACAACATGAGAGGATAGAAGATGCTGTATCTATCAAAGTGGACAGGAAATAATAATCATTAAACCCAACCTCAAATGCATTGTGTTTCAACAAAAGTTAGTTGTGTGCTTCACAGAAAGTGGCAATGCCTATCCTGCCTTGTGGCTTCCCCCAGGGCTTCCAATAAAACAACTAAATTGAGGAAACAACCTACTTGTACTGTAATAGCCTTGGAGACAGGAACCAGTCTAGGGGACATTTTTTTGAAAGCTATTTGAAGTGACACTTTAACTGTGACCTGATTTTTTTTTTTTTTTTCAACTGTCTGGTAGCTTTCAGAGAGTTAAAAGTACCTAGTGTTTTTAATAAAAGGTGGCTCAGAGAACAAGTAAAGATCAGGATATCCAGAGTTGTGAAACAAGTGAAGAATAAAGTCTTTAGAGATCCTTCTCAGACAGATTCCCCACCATTTTAACAGGAACTTCTTCATGCCAAAAAAAGTATGTGTTCAACATCAGTTTTGCAAGTACATCTGTCTCCAATCTGCCTTGAACCTTATCCAGAGCATATTTTGCTGATGGTAGAGTTATGAATACAGCAATAAAAAAGGCAAAACAATATCAACCAAGGTGAAAACTTGGTTTTAACACAGAGGCAGAACTCTAGTTTGGACCAAGCCTCAGCTGCTCGCTGCTTAGTGCTCAGTGACACCGAACGCTTTTAGGCTGTGTTAATTTTAGCAGGATTTGTGAAATCTGAGCAACTCTGTAGGTAAGACTATTGAAGACAAGTGCCTTGGGGTGGTAACTCTGTAGAAAAGCATAGCATCTCTTAATTTCCTTTTCTGCTGAACAATGGCGTGTTGTCTTGCTGGAGCCTGGGAGATGTGCAGAAATTGTTCACAAGCCCTGAAAACGCAATGGAAGAAGCTTAGGACTTTGCATTTAATCTAATACCAAATCCATAGGTTTTCAAAACCTGAACCTCCTAGCACAAAACCATAACAAATTTCAGTGTTTTCTTCCCTCATTTCTTTGTCTTTCATTGTGGCAGACATCGAACTTGAAATCACCAAGTGGCAATCAGAAAGGTCAAGGTAACTTTTGTTTGTTGTTTGCCTGATGCAATTTTTGTTGTGTTGACATCATACACTGACCACATTGTCAGCTAAAGATAAGTTTTTGTTCATCCACTGTTGTCAGCTAAGCATTCCCTTATCATTTTTCTCAGCTATTTATTGGTTATTTTTAAATTATTCAGGCTTGGGTTTGAATCTTTCAGGTCACTGCTACCAAAGGAGATAAAGAAGTTTATTAAGTGTGCATGTACAATGATGTGAGGGTGGGGGAAAAAAAAATAGATGGAGAGTGTTTGTGTAGCTTATCTTTATTCATGAAGCCCTTGAGGGTGATGGAAAAGGGTACCAGGAATCCACACAGGCTGTCGACTCATCCAGCCATATTTAACTTTGTTCGTCCTGGCTGCCTCAGCTAATGCACACATGAGGCTATGCCAAGCCCTGTCTCCACCTTACCTTGCGTTATGAACGCTCCCAGAAGAGTTTACGTTTGTATGCTCTTGGCGGAGGTGGGACTGGCACCGCCGCATCTCTGCGGAGCGTGGCGTTCATAGCTGTGACATTGTGGCTCCGTGAACGATATTAGTACCGAGTAGGCACAGCTGGAGCAAAGCAGTGTCTGGTGTTTTCTAGTGGTGCCAATGGCTGTAACCCAGAAACACAGGCCCCTTTGAATTCTGATATATTTAATTAGGGAGATAGTGACACATGCACAGATAGAAAAACAAATCCAACTGCTGTTATCCATGGTGCGATTATGCTATGTGTTTTAGTGCCTGTGCCTCTTTCCTTTCTTAAAACTGAAATAAAGCATGTAAGACTCTCTAGGGTTTTTAAAATGATAATCTTCTAGTGCTTGTCAATGTGGAGGAAGAATAAAGACATGAATAGGTGCAACGTAGGAACTCAGAGATGAGATAATTCCTCATAATTATTTAACGCTAGTCTTGTGGATTTTTGAACCAGACTCTTTGCTTATTTGGAGCCCATAGCATCATGACTAGATTTATATTTGTACGTTCTTTTTTTACTGTTATCGTGTGGCTTCGGAGAGTGCACCCAAACCCACCTGCCCACTCAAAGCAAGGATGTCTACCTGCCTGGTGAGACCCATTCTGCACCTGGGCTTGGCAAACTCCACCGTGGTCGTGTGTCCGTGCACACACAGTGGCTCTCCTTGCCCAGGGCTTCCAAGTGGAATGTCAGCTGGCTGAGGCTTATTTTCTCTCTTTTTCTGTTTTTCTTTTTTCATCTGCTGTATTTGGCCTTTTTATGTTAGGGAAGAGACAGCTGATCCTTTGGAAGCTTAAGTATCAGATTGATTATTTCCCCGTCTGCTATATAATGCTTTGGAATAGGTGATAGCATTTTGACATGAGGTTTTTATAGCCAGGTTATGCAATGTGGATAACGTGCACATGTAATGTGATATTCCTGTCATAAATTTGTGCAAGTGTATTACGCTTGATTTTGTGCCGCTAAAGGCAGATGAGGGAGGCAGTAGTGTAAATCAGAATAATTCCTTCTAACTTAGGAGAAATTTGGGGCTGCCAAAAGTGCTACCTATCCAAGAGAAGTATTACATCTGGGCACAAAGTATGAGCGTGTATATTCAATAGGTTAACGCAAGATAAAAGCCAAGTCTACTTACCTCTCCCAAAAGAGTACTAAAAGAAACCAAACAGATTACCTCAATGTCAGTACAGCACTGCTAACCTCAGGCTTTCCCAAATCATAGGACTAGCTTAAAAGTCAATACATTGGTGGTTGTTTCCTCCCCTCCAAGAGCTATCTCCTAACAAGTGGTTAGTTTGAATTTTTAACCTTTCCTCCACACTCAGGTCTACAAATCTACTTTTTTAAAAAAACTGAGATTTGCTGTTAACAGGCCCCTAAGGAAGACACAAAATATCATGAGACTCATGATTAAAATTGGTATAGCTCGTAATGCTGCTACTGTTAGTTTTGCACGTGTATTCCTTTGGGTTTAAAACATACCAGTACTCATCAGAAATCCAATTGCTTGGACTCTTGTGAATTTGAATTGAACTATGCTGTTAGCTATTGTGTTATGGAGGGCTGCTGGCAGGCACGCGCACAGGATTATTTCAAGCCCATTTCTCTATACTGCTGCAATGTTAGGTCTTCTAGGTACAAGAAGCAAATCTTTGTTTATCTTTGTCTCATCCCCATCTGTTACTAAAGTAGAATGACTAGAAAAGTCAATTTTTAATTAAAAGTGGAAAAACAACAGGGTCGATATATGTTAAGATGTATTAGGTTTAGGTCACACAGCACCCAGACATCATGTTGAATCCTGCCATTCTTGAGCAGGTCAGCATGTCTGAAGCAGTAATTCCACCTAATGAGGTGGGTAATTCAGATAAGAGGTAAGTGGTCAACCTGGCAAGTAGCACATTATTTTTAATTGCCACCAGAGGTGTTTACAAGATTGCACACATCAGAGGGCTATGACATGACACGAAACTTTGAAGAAATGTCTCCATAAAGTAAGCTTATGGTCTTCTCACAACATCTGATATTTAAAAAAGTAGTAGTAAAATAAGCTGCCTTTCAAACAGGTGCTGAAGAACATATGGCTGTTGAGATTCCTGTAAAATGCATGAGACTTCTAACCTTGCAGGGAAACGGCCCTGAAAACCTTTGTGGAGATGATGCAGCTTGTATATGGAAGTGCCAACTATTACATATTAATGACCTAATTTGTCATTAGGTGATTAGTACAGTACACCCCTGTGGTGACAACCAGATGTTTGTCACATCCCCGCTAGCAGACTTTACTATAAGGTAACAGGGAGGAGGGGAGAGCAGTGAAACATTGCTGAGGAGCAAACCAGCTACTTGGTATTAAACGATTCTAAACAAACTACTAGAAGAGTCAGTGCCCATTTCCTGACTCCTATCTTTGGACCGAGCATACTTCCAAGCCAGTGGTACAACAGACTCCCTTCCCGTGCCAGATTCTGCGTGTAAATTAAGAACAGAAGTAGCATTGATTACAGGGGAAAATGATAAAGCCTGAAATTACTCTGTATGGATCTGAGTGCTGCTTGCCAGCAGCGAAAATATTCATTTGACGTTGAATCAGACCCTTCAGACCTGGCCTGACAACAAAGGACAAAGAACAGCCCTAATGTGGGTGACTGTAATCATTTGGAATAACCTCAGTATCCTACTAAACAATTAATATGCTCAAGGTGACCCCTTAATATCCCTTCCTGCCTGCCAAAGTGAATGCCTCGTCCTTTAACCCTTCTTCTGTCTCCAGCAATTGCAAGTTGGCTCTGCAAGGCTGTGAGTTCAGGCTTTGGGGGATCGTGGGGTTCTTGCTGCTGTGAGACTGTCGCTGGTGCAAACGATGAGTGTAGGAAGGATGGCTGCTGCCATCAGTATTCAAAATGTTGGTCTACAAGCTGAGCAGCTTATTAATTACAGGCTATAAAATGCTACTTTGCTTCTCCTGCTCCCCTCAATCTAATTTGCAGGCATTTAACTCGGCCTTCTCCAGATAATGCATGACTGCAGACAATGAAAGAATACTCGGTCATATCACAGCTGTAGCTCTTGTCAAGTTGCCTCATCCCTGAAATGACCCCTCAGGAGCACAGGTGAATCATAAAACCAAGCTGGGGGACAAATTGTCATGGACAGTTTCTGATAGATGAGGATTGTTTGTGCTTCTCTTCCTGCTTCCTTACAAGTGGGATTACTCTTTCATTTATATGCAGCTAAAACTGGGTTTGATCTTGTTGATAATTATCTATATTGCATGTTGCTATACAGAATTTTTTTCTTTTTATTTTGCCTTGAGTATCTCTGAGGACAGAGACTCCACAGCATCTCTAGGCAACCTGCTCCACTGTTTGACCACTCTCGCAGTATAAAGGTGACTTGTGTATTTGGATGGAATTTCATATCTTTTAGTTTGTGCTCTTTTTGTCTGGTCCTGTCACTGAACGCCATTGAGAAGAGCCTGGTTCCCTCTTCTTTGCTCCCACCTATCAGGTACTAATAACCTGATCGCTCTCTACAACGACCTGACAGGAGGGTGTAGCCAGGTGGGGGTCGACCTCTTCTCCCAGGCAACCAGGGACAGGATGAGATGGCATGGTCTGAAACTGTGCCAGGGGAAGTTCAGGCTAGAACTGAGGAGGCATTTCTTCACAGAAAGGGTCGTTAGGCATTGGAATGGGCTGCCCAGGGTGGTGGTGGAGTCCCCATCCCTGGAGGTGTTTAAGGAAAGACTGGAGGTGGCCCTTAGTGCCATGGTCTAGTTGACATGGGGGTGTTAGGGCAAAGGTTGGATTCGATGATCCCAGAGGTCTCTTCTAACCTCATTGATTTTGTGGGTTTGGGCTGATATCTTGGCATTTTGCCTAATGCAGAGGAGGGTGAACTTGCATGATTCCCCCCACAGAGGTTGCAGGTGGCAACAGTCTCCAGCCCCTTGGTGGTGGTACCCAATGAAGGTGCAGTCACTGGTGGCAGGTGGACATCTTATTTGTCCTTTGCATGTAATGGACAGTGGAATAGCTAAGCAGAAACAGCCCCAGGCTCAGTGGAGGACCACTCTCCAACCCATCCACTCTGGGACAAAATTTGCCCCAAAGAAAACTTGGGAGAAGCAGAGATGTGTCTGTTGTGTTGATTATTGGTGTGGATTGGTGCAGAAGTTGGAGAAAACTGTACAGTCTCAGGATCCTCTGCACAATTTATGTTAAATAAATGGAGGGCCCAATGTGGGGCCAGATGTTATTAACACTATGCCACACTAAACCAGCATGTTATAGAGAGATAGTAGTAGTGATATAAAAGGGGTACAGAAACTTGAACGTACCTAACAAATATCTGCCTGGTTCACTGCTTATCCACAAAAAAAAAAGAGGTCAAGACTCTGTGCTTGTTTATCTAACAATCACAGAATTGTTCTGGCTGGAAGGATCAGGTAGAGCAGGTTGTACAGGACTGTATCTGGTTGAGTTTTGAGCAGCTCCACATATGGAGAAATCCGTAAGATCTCTGGGAAACCTGGTCCTATCTTTGACTGCCGTTGGGGGGGGGGGGGGGAAGTAAATAATTTTTATGGAGAGGGAACCAAGAGACTCTTTTTCTTCCTGTTTCCATAGTAGGTTTCTTGTGTTGACAGCATGGTAAGCAATTTGATGTTGTGTTTGTTTCTTCAAGTAGGAAATGTTAAGGTAGATCCACCTACAGTTATAGAAGTATAGTTAAAAGGTAGTATGACATTTTTAAGGCTAAGAAAAGTGTTTGGAAAACTGTGAGAGGTACTATATACAAATAGGAAGTTGGATTTTTTTCTGAATGACTTTTTAAAGCTACATGTAGAGGAACCAGACTGATTTTAGGCCCAGTTGAACAGAGATAAACAGACTGAACAGATAAACTGTTTGTGTCCTTTAAGATAAACTCATGGCAATATTACCTATAGTTGTAGGGACAACAACAGATGCTCAGAGAAGCTTTTCCAAACTAATTTACTCTCGTGGTAATCCCTCTTGTTTACTGACAGTACTTCAGAAAAAGATGACTAAAACCATGCAACTTTCTCCCTGTGAGCAAAAGCCAGCTCCAAGTGAGAAATCCTCAGGTCCTTCAAGGAATAAATCCCTATGATTTGTATTGTTTTGGACTTTATAGAACAACATATGATTTGTTTTCACACCCTATTCCCATTCATTGCCCAGCAGTCCCATGAACTTTCAAAAATAAGAGGAAAAATTCCCTTCCATTTATTCATGTCACTTCGGACAAGATTGAGCTGCGTTCAACTTCTTATTGAGGATGGTGATGTTCTGATGCATTGTAAATTTATTAGGGCATTTTTTAAATAAACTTGCGCTGCTCCAAGCCAGCATAGCCCTATTGTTATCAAAGGCGTTGCAGCAGGGATCTGACAGCAGCTGAAATCTGGACTCGTTGTCTCTTATTAAATAGATTGCCACATCCCTTGACAATGACTATCAAAAGCTTATTCTTCGGAAAACAAAGCATAGTATCATTTATGTGTCAATGGCAACATATGCTGCTTGTATTTCAAAAATCCTCAAAGTGTTCCAAACTGCCACCTTTCTGGGTGAGAAAGTTGTGCTGACAAATCCAATGCTCTCAAACTTCCCCATCTTGCAGAAAGAGCATGATGTGCTGTGCGTACGATGTCCTTTATTTTCCTGTGCTCCTGGTGTTTTGAGGCACATCGTGTTCTGGCACTCTGAAATGTTTATGCACAGGAGGAATTTCTCTCTCATGTTTTTTTTGTGTGTTGGGTTTTTTTTTTGAATGGTAGATAAGCAGCATTAGACAAATGGGTTGAGGTGGAGTCAGGATTGACTGCTTGGGAGTGTTTTGAGTGCAAATGTACAGCAAAAAAAATGCTTTACGGAGTTTTACTGTTTTTTCTCCTATATAGGAACGGGACTCAGTTTCAGTTTCCTTACTCGGCAAGTACAGGCATGAGCACCACTACTGTATTTGCAACAGGACCAGAGGGTCAAATGAAAGATATAAAACTACCATAAGCTCCACTATAATGCAGGAGTAATAGGACGACACTATGAATATGAAGTTGAAAACACACCAAAGTCGTCCTTCCTAAGTGAGGTAATTACAGCAGTGAGACTTTCCTTTTGGATTTTCTTTCCTTGCATCCCAGTCTTTTAATGTCTGTGCTGCTTTAGCTTGATAATTTAAAACTTTGATGCAAGTGCACTTAGCTATCCGATAGAACAGGTTTTCTAGTGATGTGCACTTGCTCTCTTCTTTCCCCAAGCCCCAGTCAAACTTGTTTTCAGTTTTTGCCCCGATGAACTTAAGTGAGAATGGTTTAAGCAAAGTTCATTAGCCAGTTGATTCTAGTAATCTGCATCATTTGTCTGCAGTAGCTTTGCAGTTGAGTATAAGACTGTGTCATTTCTGTCCTTGTCTCTGCTGGCCTTCTTCCCTATAAACTGTAAAATCAAAGCAGGCAGCAAACAGATTTCCATCTAAGCTGTAGCTGATTTTTCTAAGGAAGTTGTACTGAAGCCATCATGTCTAATCCCAAAGCAAATGGCCACCAGATCTGTGCTGTCTGGTGACACCAGTGGGAGCGTGTCACCTCTGCCTAGAAAACATGGAGAGGGCTGGGTGCAAGGTAGGACTGGGTACAGAGTTCTTCATTTTGGTCAATTTGGTTGAGTCATGTGAAGGCACTGCCTAAATTCCAGTGGGCAGGAAATCTTCCTCAAGCACAATTGTTCTGTTTGTTATGTGACATTAAGATTCTACTGATGTAGTTGTCATTACGTCTTCAGAAAGGTTCAGAAGTCATAAACTAGAGAAAATGGAAAACCTAAGGGCAGGTTTAAAAAAAAAAAGCAAGCTTTCCAGTCTGGAAATCCAGATGGAATAATACCTGGGCTGTGTCTTTCCCTGGCAGCATGAACAGCCAGCCTAGGTCTCTGTTTGCTGTATTCCAGATACTTATGTCTCTTGTATATGACTGAATGGGAAAGACAGGCTCTGAAGACAGTGTTACAGGCATTGAAATGTTTTTTTATTTTGTCTAGAACAGTCTTTCCTATAACACATTCTCGATGCTTTTCCTCCTGTGGGTTGACCTGTGTTTCATCCGTAGCTGTACAAAAAAGGGAGTAGAAGGGAGTACTGCAATCCTTCAATCCTACCTGCGAGCCCTGAGCTAGAAATCCATGTTTCAGAGTTGTTGAGAGGTGGGTTAGCTCTGTTTGGCGTCTGAAAGCTGGTGGCTACCTCATGACTGATCAACCACATGAAGTCCTTGCTATAAAACAGCAGAAAGTTGTATAGCATGCTCAACTTCATTAGTTACCACTGTGGTAATTTTACTGAATGCTGACAAAGAATACAGCTAGCTTATGTAATCACACAGAGATATCTTCTAAAAGGCTGATAAATGCATGACAAGGGTAACGCGGCCACTGCTAATAAATGATGTCAGGGCTATAAAGAAATGCATATCAGTCTAATGTATGTATGCTGTTCAATATACAAAATGTAAAAGTGTCAAAGTCAAATGTGCGTAGCAGTAAATATGGAGGAGAAAGAGGAAGGTAGGGATACGGGAAAGCCAAGTCTCTCTCCATCACTAGTTATAGTCTAGCAGTCTCACTTTCTGAGTGCTTCTGGAGAAAAACCTTGGAAGGTAAGGGAGCAGCCAGGGTTGTTACTGCAGAGCAGGGCTCAGCTTGAATAACAACAACAGTACCCGAACGTGCAGCATAAAATCTTTTCTGTGATCTGCATCACGCTTAGAAAATCATGTGTGTGTGACTCTTCCTTGTGAACCTCTAGATCATGGCGAGCAGTATTGATACGTGGCATGGAAAATGAGAGGCAGAGAACAAAGACAGTGCTGGTGAGAAACGGATGAGAGGGGAACAGCAGGTAATGAAGAGGAACACAGCAGATAGGAGGCTTTAGATCATTTAAGGGATAATAGATGAGAAAGATAGTTCACTGCAAATAAATGTGGAATAATGATAACTTTGAATCCTTTTTATTCCAGACTCTTGTGTTTTACAAAACAGGGATTTAAAAAAAAAAAAAATAGTCAAAAGACATAGCTATGTGTGCTGCTAAGGAATAACGAAGAGGGAGGATGAGTCTCTGCATGCAGAATGGTGCTGCTGGTGATGATCGTGATCCAGGATACTCAGGAATGGGGTAAAACAAAAAGAAGAAAGAAGGCAGGGGGGAGAGTGAACCCAAAATGTTTAGCTAACTTCAATGAAGAGTTTGGAGAATAGCGTACTTGCGTATGTGGACTTTTGATGTCAAGATAATGTCCAGGAATGAATTGGACCTAAAAGGGTTTCTTTCAGTTTATTACTAGTGGTTGCATTTGGAAGCAGTGATATTACATGTGTTCAGAAGGCAGATTTTGACTGTAATTCTCTTATTTTATTGGGGTGGGGAGAGAAGTCTCAGAAACCAGGAGAGGGACCGGTAAGACTGACACCAACGACCCTTTGCTGATGGCAGGAGTGCAGAGGCCCCAGCTACGCCTGCCTGGGTAAGTCCCTCATGCCGACGCATGCCAGGAGGAGTGCATGCTGATATGTATTTTTTTTCTAAAAAGAGGAGCCCTTCGCTCCCTGCTAGCCTGCATATAGCGTGTGTTGTTACGGAGGCAGGACTGCTGGCCGTTTTCCTTGCCAGAAGACCAGGAACTTTTAGGAGTTATATTCCAGCAGTGGCACATCTATATGTGCCAAAATCATATCTTTTTTTGGTATGTGTGTGTTGCTGTGAGGAAGGTGCTTCCTGCAATATTCACTGCTTTTTCCTGAGGATTTCACAGCACGGCAGAGATGCAGGGATACAGGGTAGAATTTCTCCCTTAGCTGTGGAAGCCAGCATAACTTGCAAAGCTCCCAAACCACTTAAAGTGTAATACTCTCAGCTCAGGCTAAAGCTGGCGAGGTTCCTAGATTGGTGGTCTGTGGCAGGGAGCACTTTTGTTAGACATTAATTTCTTTGGGGGAAGAGAAGGCTTAGCACAAATCACCAAGAGTTGAAGATGATGATGTGGTTGGATTTATTTTTTTAAGAACACTTTTAGCTAATTAGTTTTATTTCCCCTAGAAACAACAAATATTCATGGAGAAATATCATTATTTCTAACCTTTGTTCTAATTTAGAGTGCAAGCTGAGTTTTGTTCCAGAACACTGGAATTTTCAGAGGAACAAAAATTCTGGGTTTCGTGGAGCACTGTCGCTGTTTTCCATCGACCGAGCTCACGGCAAGCCCCATGGGTTCCTGGCAGTCCTCGCGGCTCCCTCTCTCCTGCTTCCCCTTTCTTTTCTGTTTTGGTGCTGCTCTAACACTTCCCACCACTGCCTAGTGTGAGATGCTCTCTTTTCCCCCCAGTTTTCTCTGTAACCTCAACTCTGGTATATTCAAGCCTTCTCTGCCCTCACGAATGGTATGAGCTGACCTCATCCCACTTGGAACTGAAGCTCGTTTGGGTGCGCTCATACCCCTGTCGTTTTCTCCTGTTGCTATCATTCTTGTTTTTTTTTTCTTTTCCCATCCTAAATTACACGGTACGTCAATATGTTAAACTCCCTGGGAAAAACACTGAGGACTTGTGTACTTGATCGTGGTGCTGTGGAGTAATGAGTCAGTATGGCTATGCACGTGTCCGTTCAGTGCGACCTAAATCATATTAAGCGCTATTAAATTTGATTGCACGTCTGAGAGTAGAAATGACTCGTCTTTGCAAACAGCCAGGGTTGTTTAAGATGTAATTGCTTTTAAGGCAGCTTAAAACCATTTGCTGGTTACTCCTAGTCCTGTCATGTTAGAGCTGGCTGATCGTTATGACTCTCCCCATCTTTTTCAGGGCAAAACTGAGCTGCTTTATCCTAACCTCCAGTTACACTGACTTAAACTGGACAGCTTTGAATGGAGTAGGTTAAAGTACAACCACACCTCCTAGCTGAGCAGTGGGGATGACAGTAACTTCTGGCCTGTGGTCAGGGATATGAACATTTGGGACACCCAGAAGCAGATAGTTCAAGTCTTTTTCTCATTTTCAGTCAGATAAGAAAAGAGGAATGGGATATTTTTTTTTCCTTCCCCTGACTTTGTCAGCTTTTTGACTGTCTGCTTGTATGAATATGTGGCAGCTTTGGATGCTTAGATAACACTTCGATGACTTGCTGATCTGTGCTTAGACTTGGAAGCCCAGATCTAAAATTTAAACTGTTTGTCTAAAAAAGAAATAACAAGATGGATGTTGAGTGTCTTTACATTTTGAAGTCACTGAATGTGTGACCTGTAATTCTGTTGCACTTAGCTCTGGGGTTGCTGAAGCTTTCTGCTTGGTGGCAGATTAAAATTTGGAGCAGAAGCAGAAGAATTTGTCTTTGCCCTATGTGGAGGCTTAATGATGATAAAACTTCCCCAGCTACTACTAAAACAAATTAATTTGGTTGGTAAGTGCAGGAGATGTAAGTGCTCTGGAGATGTGTGGTGCAGGCTGAGAAGATTTGAAGCCCCATGTCATTCAGTTCAAAGTTTAGAAAACTGCACAAAAGTGCTGCCATTTGATCAGTTTAGGACTCTTTTGAAGCATGGATACTTTGTACTTTATTCCTGTGATGTTTTCCACAGTGGTGGTATTTTAACTTTGGAGATGCAGTGCCTACAGGTGTTCTGGAACAATATTTGACTTGATACTGACTTGAAGGATTCAAGGTAATGTGGTTTGAGTTCTTGTCAAGATTGGCAGTACTTTTGTGGCAAAACTTCTGAATCTCTTCTGAGCGTGGCTACAATTCATTCCTGGCCAGACAAGCTTTAGTAAAACCTCTATCACCGTATTTTGGAACCAAGGGTTTGTTTAATTTTTTTACCTGTTTACATCTAAGTTTGGTTGTTATTTTCTATAAAGCTGAACTACTGACTGAAAGCAAAGAATGTGGAAGCAAATATATGTATCTCAAAACTGATACGCTAGGAATCAAATAACTTTTGCAGACTCATAATGCCAATGCAAAACAAAGCATTTTTACCTTTTAGTTCAGGTGATAAGTGGAGTTATAAAAGTAAAATATCTCATTTTTCTCAGCACAGGATTTGCAAATCATGTGATGATACAGAATGCCTTTGTGGTTTGCTAGCTAGTCTCTGTTTGAATTGAGCCCCAGGCCTGGTTCTGTTACTTACTCTGTGACCGCGTGAATTGTTTCACTTGTAGTTGTCTTCACTTTTGGTCATCTTCATTGTACAGGCGTTGAGAGACTCTTGGAATTTTTGTAGAACACCTTGAGGTTTAGATGATAAGAAGTATTAGAAAAATACAGTTATTCATAACACTCACTTATGTATGCAGTTAACTTTATTATCGAATTAATGATGTAAATATAAGGTTTTTGTCTCATACATGCTGTTAGAGTAGAATGATGTATCATTGTTGTGCTATATAAATGAGGAATGATAGCTTAACAAACTGCAGGTCAACAAACCACAGTTCAGTTTATGCATAAATGTGCATTGAAACAAACTTAATCTTAAATGCTCCTTATCCTACAACTGATCTTGAAGCCACTTACTTTGTTAGTGGTAACTGCTGTTTGTTTATAGGTGCTTCTGGCAGCAGAGCACCTGGAATCAAACTAAAAGGTTTTAGTATGCCTTTGCGCATCTGAATTACATGAAAGATGACTTGACTTCAAAAGATACTTCTGTGCAGCTGGTAAAAGAATTGTCTGCATTTGTCTAAATCGTTCTGGTGTAGTGACTGAGCAAGAATTCTTCCCCAAGAGACCGCAGTGGAAAGAATAAACTAGTTCTGTGTAAGCAAGGAAAGCTTGGCCAAGGTCTGACTGAAGCAGCAGAGGAACTTTTTAATATAGCACGAGGGAAAACTGTTTCCTCGCTAGCAAACTTGCAACTTAATAGAGTCTAAAAGAAGGAGATGTTCTTACTGACTTAATCTTTATCAGTGATTGGGTTGATAAAGAAAATGTTTGTACCTACTGAGATTGCAGGTCATGTCTCCAACCATTTTAAATCAACTAAGCACAGTTCTTTTTCTTGCACTTTCTCTCTCTTTATAAAATTTCACATCTCTCTATGTATATATTCCAGGAAGGCACTGATTTGTAAGGAAGGTCTATACAACCAGGTGAAAAAAACCTTAGTTAAGATGTTGTGAAGGAGAAGAAAATGGAGACTGAACTGATCGCTTCTCTCTGTGGTGAAGAAAATACTGCAGCTGAGAAACTCAAGTTTTCTGTCCATGACCAAATAAAATCCACTTTCTATCTCCATATAAGACTAGATTTGAAGTTGTCTGGTGACATTCAAAAAGAGGTGCCTACACCACTGTAGGAACCACGTATGTCAAATAGCCGTGCATTTCTCCCATTTACATTTTTTTAAAGTCAAAATTGATTTCCTGGGATGTGTGTGTACGTGTGCCTGTGTATGTACACCAGTTTTTATTAGACAAACCTTAGGCTTTCATACCATAAAGTTTTGGCTTTGAGCCTGTATCAGTCCTCTGTTCCTTCCCCTTTTTGTTGAATTAATATTGGCTTGTGCAGTCTGTTTTCCTAGGTTTTGCGATATTAATGTAGATCCCTTCCATCTTCAGCTTCTTCCTTCTTGTTATCACCCTTGCTTAATATCTATTATTTGTGCCGTATGCTCCTGGTTCACAGGTGTCTGCATGCCATTCAGCACCACAAATGTGTAGTGTTAATTCCAGAATAAGCTACTCCTACAATATAGAGCTAACTTGCAAGAAAAAAATGTGACAAAATAGCTTAACTGTATTTTTACTAAAGAAAAACATCAGAACAAAGTCTTTTTCAGGCCTCTAGGACCCCTTGAAGACCCCTATTAGAAACACACACAGCCTATAAAATGAAATCAAGAGTAGAGTGAATAGCTCCCATAAAACCATTAAGAATAAAGCTGTCAAAAAATACTTGCAGAGGCACTGCAAGGGCTTTGCCCCAGGGACCGTGTGCTGCGCTCTTTGCCTGAATTTCGTACTCAAGACCTTGAAATAAGAACGTTTTGCCTTAATCCAGTCTTGACTGATCCAACAATGGAGTTTAAGAAGTATTAGTAAATAATCGAGCAGGGCATGAGGTATAGCTATGTGTAAAGACTCGCTGCCTTGAAATGCAATAGAAGTACTGAAGAGTTCAGTAGCAAAACAAGATAAACATAATCCTGCATCCTGGAGAAGGCAGAACGTGGCAGTGATTTTTACCAAAGTATTGTGATTTTTGAAAAGCTTGAAAATGAGAATTCGAAGGGTCTTGATGATCAGCCACAGTTCATGAATGAATAAAAGAAAGAACTATTTCTGCTTGTATTTTTTTTGCAGGGAGGAGAAGCTCTGATGATCTCTGCCTTTCAGGACAGAGTATTGTTGACGGGAAGATGTTGCATTCTTTTGGTTGATGTAAAAAAAGTGCAACACTTTATTTCCTATTTGTGTCAATGCAAGTGGAACAAAGAGCTCTGCTCTCCATAGAGCACTTGAAGAGTTGTTGCTTTTTGAGTTTGGGATTCTGTCTCTTGCATAAAGGAGCCTATGTCACAGCACATGCTATTTCATATTAAGCTGTTAAAATGTGATATACAGAAAATACCTTGGTGTAAATGTTTTATAGCAGTCTTGAAGGTCTGGTGAGTCCTTTCTGAGCTACTTCTGTGCTTCATTGCACAGTACACATATACTTATCTTTTTATTATTTTATTATACTCTTTTACTACACTATTATTGGTTGAAATTAATCAGGACAGAATGGGAGGGGTTTAGTATCCCAAACACAATCTTTGCAACTTTGACTTTTATGCTGATGAAAATGGAGCCACAACCACAAAAGCCTTTAGAGAATAACACTATTCCAGTGGAGGTATCTTTCTATTAAAGGCAAAAACATCTGTATCCATCACTCAGGAACCTTTATCAGCCTTTAGCGTTAGCAAATGAGCCAGCACATCTCAAAGAGGGGAGAGAAAAAAAAAATAAATGCAGGAGGCACAGAAGTGTGAGAGCTCTTGGCCCAACAGGCATTCCCTTTTCCTAATTAATAGCAAAGAAACAAAGAAATAGATATCTAACTCTTTTTTTTTTTTTTTTGTAACAGGTGGAGGTGATAAAAGACTTATTCATGCGCTAAGGGGAGATGAATTTTGGTTGAGCTGTTCTTCTCTACCTCTTGGCCCTCATCTCCTCTGAACTGCAGTCCTTCGTGGTAGTGACTTCTGCTGTTGATGCTGTGGGATTCGGTGTGCCAGGGATGATGCAGCATCCTGCTTGTATGCTTCTGTAACCTTGCTTCTCATCTAGAAGTAAAGTAACAAGAAGTTTTCAACCAATTCATTCTCTTGCTACATTCGGATCTGCTGAACAGCTGCTTGGGCTTTAATCTGTGCCAGAGATGTGTTGGGAGCAGAAGTGGAAGTTTCCTTTGGAAGCACTGGATGTAATGTTACGAGTGGGGACAGAAGGTAACTTCTTTAGGACAAGAGGAAACGGACTCAAGTTGCACCAGGGGAGGTTCAGGTTGGATATTAGGAAGAACTTCTTCACTGTAAGAGTTGTTAAGCATTGGAACGGGCTCCCCAGGGAGGTGGCGGACTCACCATCCCTGGAGGTGTTCAAAAAACGTTTAGGTGTGGCGCTTCGAGACATGGTTTAGTGGGCATGGTGGCATTGGGTATATGGCTGGACTTGATCTTTGAGGTCTCTTCCAACCATAATGATTCCATGATTCTGTCTCCCGAGCAGTTAGGAATATTCCGAAGGGTGATAGTGAAGGGTTGCGCATCTGGATCTTGGATAGAGCTGTTGGTTCAACCACCCTCTGGAAATGGCTTGAGTGAGGTCAGAAACTCAGAAAACATACGTGTGTGTGTGTGTTTTGAGGTGGAGAGGCAAACAATGTTTATACCATCAAAACCTGAAACGTCAGAGTAGGAATCTCTGCCTGTTGCAGGAACTGTGGGGGTATCTTAAAGTCATCTCCTGATTCCTTCTCACTGGTTACTATTTCCTCTAGCGTTTATGTGAAATGCAAGACATCTAGCAACTCTTTTGAGTTGGTGCTCTATCCTTATTCTCTGGTTTTAGGCTCTCTGTTATCCTGTATTCTCTCAAACACTTTTCCTTGCATGCTGATGGTGGCAGTGTGCTCCAACGGAGGAAGTGTTTTATCAACATTTATCTGTGCTGCATCCTTCCAGATGGCTCAAAACCATGGACACTGGCATAAGGTATTTTCAGAGAGGGAATTATTTCGCTCATTTCAGCTTTTCTGGTAACAAATTATATCTAGAGTTACAAGCTGAGAATTACCTGCCCTGAATAGTCCAAACTTTGATCTTAAGCTTTTTTAGCTCTTATTCCTGTGGAGCGCAGCTATTTTGCTGCCTCATGCCGATAACCCCATTCCACATAAAGGACTCTTAACCTTGAATAATCAGTTTCCTAGAGATGTACCAAACAAGCTTTGCCTGAAAAATTCATTTGAAAAAGGGTCAAAAAAATTCTTATACCGATAAGTATTTTAAATTAGGAGTCGTGGGGGTGTGGATTTGGGGACAATGAGAATATTTTTCTAGTGCCTTGATAAATGAGGTGGTGTGCCATTTGGTTCTATAGCACGTGGAACTTGTGTGCTTGGATATGTTGATAACCCACATGGCTATTAAAATTTTCTAGGACATAATCTTTCATCCTGTAGAAGAGAATTTACTAACCGTAATCCAGACAACTTTATTGACTTGGAATAAGACCAGAGTGTTCTGCTGTCCATGAGTTTCCATGATATGACAGAGGTGAAATGTCTGCTCTAGATAGAGGAGAAGCAGTTATTAGGTAGTTATTTGCTTATGATAGAACCACATACTAATAGTGGAGATTTAACTGAAACACTGTACAGCTAAGAGTGTATTTTTACAAGTGAGTAAAATATGGCCTTGAAGAATGTGCTTTTAAATGATAGAGAGATAGGAGATACTTTCTGGCTTATGAATTGGCGACTACCAGCTGAGGCACAATTCTCATTTCATTCATTGGGAATAATTTTTGTAAGAGGATAGTGATGTATGAATCAAACGTGTTTCTTCTCACTGACAGGACAATCTTTATAATTACGGATGGGCTATGCTTAAACTTCCAGCAAATGACACTGAATGTTAGTGATTCTGCCGTATCCGCAGGAAGCGGTTTGAAGCTGCAAATCTGCAGAATGACTGCATGTTCTGGAGTCTTATGCTGCTAAATTGAAGTCTTTCTGACTTGAAAATTAGATCCCTAGTGCTGCAAGTGGTGCCAGAGTGATTAGTTGTACCACAGCAAAATATGAATAAACTTGTGACAATGTGGTTTTTTACATATTGTCTGTATCTATGGACAGCAGCTATTTCAGTATGAGATATGGGGAAGAAGTGTTTGGGGACTTTTAAAAAATACTGGTATGTGACAGAAAGGGAAGGCCTAGGGGTTTTGAAAGGATACTTCCAAAGACAAGGATGCAGTTGTGGGAGAAGCAAGCTAGATAATGCAAAACTCTTAAAATGACAATCCTCTGAAATAAGTAAGTCTTTCCAAAGAGGTTAAGGAGAGAAATGTTCATGTAGACCATCTGTGGCAAAAGGTGATCTGTGATGGGCCTGAGAAGGGATGTTCCAGTGCAGGGAGGACAGTCTGGGACGACGAGGAAGGAAAGGGAAGGGGCAAGGATAGACAGTGGGAGGATGATGAGTAGAAAATTGATTGCTGGTGACACATCGTTGCAGCAGAAACAGCATTGAGCCAGAGCTGTGTAAGTGTCAGCAAGGACCTTTAACCAGAATGCTGGATGCAGGGGGCTGAGCAGAAGCGAACAGCTTCAGTATTGACTTTGAAGTGCAGCCTTAATATCTTTGTAGAGTGAAGAGAAATTTGCTTTCTGGTTGTTTAAAAAAAAACCCATGACCTTGTATTTCACAATCCACCTTTAAACTCTGAAAAAATAGCATGCTTCTGCTTTTTGTACTTGACTATAAATTGCAGAAGTGCTATTCCCTCCCCTTTTCTTGAGTCTTTTTTTTTTTTTTTTTTTTAATGTCAGAGCCCTCTCCTGCGAACAGACTCTTACCCAAGCATGGGGAGCATCTTCTCATCTGCTTGCTTTACCTGTGCCATTGACTATTCTAGGCTCTTTTTCCCAAACTGCTCACTGGATCTTTCAGCCACCTGCTTTCTGGTGGGTAATGTTGTGACAGGAACAATAAAGAAATGCATGATACAGCAAGAATGTGGGTAAAATAAGCAATAAGGTCTGTCTTCCTATTACAGAATTGCAGAACCAGATTAGTTGGAAGAGACCTCTGGGATTATGAAGTCCAACCTTTGCCCTAACACCACCATGTCAACTAGATCATTTCACCAAGTGCCACCTCCAGTCTTTCCTTAAACACCTCCAGGGATGGTGACCCCACCACCTCCCTAGGCAGCCCATTCCAATGCCTAACCACCCTTTCTGTGAAGAAATGCCTCCTCAGTTCTAGCCTGAGCCTCCCCTGGCGCAATTTCAGACCATGCCCTCTTGTCCTGTCCCTGGTTGCCTGGGAGAAGAGACCGATCTCCACCTGGCTACACCCTCCTGTCAGGTAGTTGTAGAGAGTGATCAGGTCTCCCCTCAGCCTTCTCTTCTCCAGGCTAAACAACTTCCTTCAGTTCCCTCAGCCGCTCCCCATCAGACTTGTGCTCCAGACCCTTCACCACCTTTGTTGCCCTTCTCTGGACTCGCTCCAGCACCTCAAGGTCTTTCCTGTAGTGAGGGGCCCAAAACTGAACACAGCACTTGAGGTGCAGCCTCACCAGTGCTGAGTACAGGGGGATGATCCCTGCCCTGGTCCTGCTGGCCGCACTATTCGTGATACAAGCCAGGATGCTCTTGGCCACCCGGGCCCACTGCTGGCTCATGTTCAGCCAGCTGTCGACCAACACCCCCAGGGCTTTTTCCTCTTGACCGCTTTCTAACCACTCTTCCCCCAGCCTGTAACACTGCATGGGGTTTTTGTGGCCGAAGTGTGGGACCCGACACTTGGTCTTGTTGAACCTCATGTTGTTGGTCTCAACCCATCTATTCAGCCTGACTAGGTCCCTCTGCAGAGCCTCCTTACCTTCCAGCAGATCAACACTCCCACCT
>NW_009626051.1:0-6977 GCF_000690535.1 Cariama cristata | reverse complement strand
AGGACAAGAGGAAATGGCCTCAAGTTGTAATCGGGGGAGGTTTAGGTTGGACATTAGGAAGAATTTCTTCACTGAAAGAGTTGTCAAGCACTGGAACAGGCTGTCCATGGAAGCGGTGGAGTCACCATCCCTGGAGGTATTTAAAAGACGTGTAAATGTGGTGCTTTTACGTACATGGTTTAGTGGTGGACTTGGCCGCGCTAGGTTTACAGTTGGACTCAATGATCTTAAAGGTCTTTTCCAATCTAAACAATTCTACGATGATTGCATTGTTCTTTAAATGCTTTTCAATAGTATCCAGTATGGTCTTCTCCATCATTTTTCCAGGAACTGAGGTTAGACCAACAGGTCTGTAGTTTCCTGAGTCTTCCCTGACTCCCTTCTTGTTAATTGGAATAACATTGGCTAGCTTCCAGTCAGCAGAGACTTCCCCAGACTCCCAAGACCTTTGGGAGATTTTGTTGGGGCTTCCAGTTACAGCATATGTGCAGGTCCCAGGTAAGACTTGCCAATGGACAGGACAGCTGTGGACCTGCCTATAGATTTAACTGTGAAGATTAGATCTGGCCCTACCTTCAATTTAAGAATGTGGTGAGCAAGGATCATGGGGCACTTATGATGTAACACCCTTACTCTTAAAGAAGAATAGACTTTGCAACATCATTTAGTAATGTACCTTGTTAATCATTCCACTTGAATTCATTCTCCTTTCTCTATTTTATTTCATTTATTTTCTTATATTGGATCACCCTTGGATTTCAGTTTTCTGATCTGCCTTCCTTGTGATGGCAAAGACTATCACAGCTAACTATAGTAACATGGAAAGAAATTGTATGATTAATAATTTAAAGAGAAACTCTAAATATCATAAAACAAAGACTGCTTATAATGGCTCTGAAAACCAAAACTGCTCTTTTGAACAGATCCACTGAAAAATATGATGTAGCTAGCACTTTGGATAAAGTTCAAAACTACCACAGTCATAAAGCAGAAGCATACACAATGGTCTTGATTTTGATGTGATGGTAATTGCCTCTTCTTTTATAACAGAACTTCAGCTGAAGCCCACGTGGAAACAAAAATTCAATGACTGACAAATGCAGCTTGAAATAACAGAATGTGGGTTACCTCATGCGCAGAAACTGGGGGATGAGATTCCAGACTATCTTTCTCAGCTGCTGTAGATTTCAGGGCTTGACTCCTCTGGCACACCCTTTGTTGAACCTGCTCCACATCTTCTCTATATGACTGATTCTTGACATCACTAGGTTTCTCCTTTTGGTGTAAGAAAAATAAAAGAAACAAGTAACCAAAAAGCCCTAATCAAACCTGCTGAGTAGTAATTACAGTGCTTGAGATGAGAACGTTACGAAGTGCATAATTATAGGTAGATGAGGAAAACCACAACTACGTCTCATAATTTATTGTGGGTAAGGTTATAGCAAAAGGAAACCATTTAGAAGAAGCAGTGCTGCAATTTTGTTATAAATTTTTAGAAAAATTGCAGATTGCAAGTGGTCTTCCTCTGACCTACACTGTTCAGGTTTCATTATTCTAAGCATGGACCTTGAACTGTGTACCCCTTGATGCAGTCTTGAATGCATTTTCTAAAAGGTTTAGCTTTTTCCTGAGACTCCAATCTTGTACTTGTACTGTAGACAGAGAGTCTGTGGTTAGACAACCAGCCGATTACCAGGCAGGATATTCCCGTGGGCAGCCTGGGGATTTGCTGTATGTACATGCTGAGGTATTTGCTGACTCTAAGCTCTGCCTGAGTTTGTTTATCTTCTGGGGACAGATAACATAAACCAGCCTCCTACACAAAATAAAGAATGGCAAATCCTCACAGCATGACTATGGTGGAGAGCACAGCATCGGCGACCTATCTATGCTGCACGAACATCTGAGCTAGTGGCTGCAAGTCAGATAGGACACGTACTGAAAGTAGCTCACCTGCAGCCCAGAATGAACAAATTTACCCCAATTCTCAGCAAGTTCATGAGTGCACACTGTGCTCCATCTTGTCACAACTACACTGCTTTCAACATCTCACACAGTTCATTAAAACTGAAGGTCTGAGAAGAGTCTGGCTCTGTCTTCTCTGTAACACCCTTTCAGGGAGGAGATGACAGCAAGAAGACCCCTGTTAGCCTTTTCATTTCCAACAAGAATTTAGCCTCTTCCCATTCATTATGGCTCCAGCTCCTTAACACTGCTCTAGTTTGTTGAAATTCCCTTTGTACCAGGGTGCACCAAACAGGACACAGCAATGCAGACTCATATATGCAAAGTAAATATGTAAATAAGAAATCTAAATAAATGAAAGAGATTCAAGCAAAATAACAGCATTTAAGCAAAATGGTAAGAAGACTTCACAGTATGTCCAGGTGACTTGGAATGCAATATCCTCAGCAAACAACTAATGAAAAAAAAAAAAGCTCCCTCCATACTAATTTTAAATGCATGGGAAAGGATTAAGAGAGTTAACGCATACTAAGTACACAGCACATCGGACAAAAATAGCCCAGTGTGACTTGAGGTTTTTATTATTTATTTCTTAGTAGTATCATCCCCACTGCAACTAAACTGTATACACATGCCTTCAAATTGAATCACTCTTGTGTAATCTCATGCCCAGTTACCTCTGCTGGATGGGTTTCCTTTCTTCTTTCATCACCTTCAATACCAACACTATCCTGATGCCTTTCCAGTTCTGCTTCACCACCCTGAACTGCATTGTCCAGAACATCCTCTTGGACCTTATCATGTTTGTCCATACATGGGCTCTCTTTATCAGCCTCCCCCTGATTTGAAAGACATAAAATGTTTACAACCAGTAAAAGTCACAGTCCAAAATCTAAGTGTACTAAGGAACATCACACTCCACAAGCTGTCTACTCTATCTTCAGTTTAGCTTAATGAATGAAGGAAAAGGTTGAAGTAACCCAACCCCAGAGTATCTTGGAAATGCCTGCCCTGATCAGTTTGCGTATTGGGACTTTAATCACTATGAAACCGTTTCAGAACAAACCAAACAGGAGTAAGTGCTCACACACTTTCATAGAAGTTTCTGCTTAGACACATTTTGCACCTCTAACTATTGATCTTGCTCCTTCTCCAGAAATCCCAGTATGGATGGTTTCCACTCTGATTTTTTGATCGTCATCTCTCCCTGTTACTGTTACCACTGAACAGTCAGGTCAATAAGGGAATTCTCCAAATTGTTCCCTCAGCTTTGCACATGTGAAGTCATTTACAGTGTGATAGTCCTGAGGTCCCCTAAAGATCAGCGGTTCCAGGTTAGTGAACTCTCATTACCTACCTTGTGCGTGTGGGTGACAAAATCTGTTGAAATCACAGGTATGCTGCAGGTTTTGCATCATGGAGAAAGTGGATCCAAGCCCTGGGGGCTTGTAGAGATCATCACACTGATCTCTTGCACACTTCATATGTGCAAGGCTGAGAGGATCATTTGGACAACATAATTTATAATGCCTTTCATCAGACAAGGAAAATATGTCTCTCTAAGACTACAAATTTTAAGGAATTACATAGGCATTTCTACTGAACAGACAGACACATGTATGTATATATATACTGACATGTATTAGAACATATTTATCAGGTACCTGAACAGTCTGCCGCAATCTGTCCTCGCTTTGACAGATACCCTGTAATGGGCTGTCTGACAATATACTGCTTTCCTCCAAAAGTGGATTAATTTGCTTCTCTTTCTCGGACATATTTCCGCTTACATCTTGACCCTAAGAGAAATGATATAAAAGAAAACCTGCTTGTGTGACCATAAATATTGTATTTTAACATTAAATCTCAGAACAGCAAAAATTATTATTTACGAAAACAAACAGGACAAATATTGTGCTGCAGTTCTAAACAAGTCTTACTGTTTAAGGGAAGTTTTCAAAGTTTTTTGGTAGAGGCATATCTGCAACTTTCTCATCTATACACCTTCTCCCTTTGTGTTCTGACCAAGGATACCTGCTCTAATTATGTGCAAGAGAAAGCTATACGCAGGTTGTGTTTAAATGGAAAACTGCAGTTTTGAAAAGATATTATTGGGTTGTTACAGACTTGTTATAACAAGTCAAGAGAGTTCTCCACATCTTTGATTTATGCACATATATTTTCAGAAGGCTTAATTTCAATGAAATTAAGGATGTAATATAGGATGCAATATACAAAAGGCATTTGACAGATGCCTCTTTAACCAGTCTTCCACTGTCACTACTGTCAACAAATATACTCACATCACATATTTCCAAAGGCTCCTTTAACTCCGCTGCTGCAGGGCTCTCTTCTGCAGCAATGGGAATATCAGAAGTGATCTGTATCTCTCTCTTCAGCATTGTATCTGCCTTATCTTCCATTTGTATTTCATTACTAAACTCATCTTTTAACTCAAGGGCTTCACTGAAAACATTTCCCTCCTTTTGCTTGACATTTTCAAGTCTTTCTTTCAGACTCCTGTGTTCACTCTGAAGTGTTTCAATCTCATCCTTAATAAACTTCTGTCCTGGTGAAGAGGTGTTTTGTTTAACAGTTTCTGCTAAAACCAAAATCTTTTTTAATGTGTCTTCACATCGACTAAGAGGTCCTTGTTGTTCCTTTAAACACAAAGAAAACATTTTATTGAAAAGTATCTTCAGTCAATATACTTAATGCTAAGATCTAAAGTCAATCACTAAAATCATAAATATTTGTTGTGAACAACAAACTGTGTTGAAAAGTACATGCAGACCTATTTGCTGCAGAAAGTCAAATACTAAACCAGTAATTTTAGTCAGCCATTTTTATGAACAGAGAACACCTGAAGCTATAAGCATTACAACAATGATAAAATAATCAGATAGTATTCTGTGAGGTGCATGGTGATCTTTCCAAGTTCTGAACAGATAATCCCCTCCCCCTCCTATTCCTTTTTACTTATTAGAGGTATAGCAAATTCTAGAGGAAGGGGAATTGCAGTGATCCATAGCTGAGCTACGGTTTCAGCTTTCAGTAGCTCTCTACACTCACAGCTACAAGACTGTTATCCATTCTGTCAGAGTGCAAAATAATGTCTACTTATGCATGAAGGACACTTCTTAAAACTGAACTTGGCCTACTGACATTTTCCTAAGCTTTCCACTCTGGCTAATTTAAAGACAATTACTAACACTCAGTTTAATGATTCCTTTCCTCTTTATGCCCAGAGAGGAAAAAAAAAACCAATCAACCAAACTGAAGAAGCCTGTGGGCTTGAGCCAGGACAATTCAGTTTACTGTCAGTTCAGCTGACAGTAAAGGTCCACTCATTCACTAAGAGTGGTTTTAGGCCTACAATTGCCTTGATGAAAGGAACACCACATATACTGTATATTTTAGAAATGTTTCTTAAGTTTTTTAGTTTGACACCATTAGCAGTTCTTTTATAAATGTGATGGTCTCTACAAGCCCCCACTTCCTCCATGATGCAAAAGCTGCAACATACCTGTGCTTTCAACTGGCTTTGCTCAGCTGATGGTTGTTCCATTGCTGGACCTTCACAATCAGCAAGCTTCTCCGAGACAGTTTTCAGCTCGATGCTCAGGCCTGTTACCATATCCTGAAATTGCTGGTGCTCTTGAACACGACTTTCCAGTGTCTGCACTATGGTCTAGAAACCAAGGAGTTTCTAGGATTAGTCCATCATTACCTCAAACAAATATAACTCACGCACAGACTATCACAGCTTTTCCAGGACCTCAGCAGCACGAAAAACTTGCTTGTTCCCCATAAAATATCCAGCTAACCACAGGTGCACAAAAAATATCCTGCCCTCTTCTCAGCATATCGTGGACTCCACCATAAACAAAATCTTCATTAGTAGCAGGAAGCAGAAGAGCTTGTATTCCGTAAGGATATACTAAAAGGGATGTTTTATATTTAAAATGGATGAAAGATTAAATTCACAATGCCACACAGGGTGCAAATGCAATTTGAACTAAACTGGGTAGAAACAATAACAAACAAGATGCTGGAAAAGCCATTCATGCTTCCAAAAGGAAAAAAAAAAACCTACCATGGCTTGGAGATTATAGGAACGAATGCTTCATATTATGGCTATCTGAATCTCTTCATACAGGTATAAAATGTTCTTCACACCTACCTTAGACTCATTTGTTTAAACATTCAGCCCTCTGCAAAGCACAAGGCAGTAAAAAATAGGGGCTTCTGGTGCTCTTTTTCCCACAGTAAAAGAGAAGGAGGGAGAGTGTGGAATTCGCTGCCCTTGTACAGAGGAACTTCCACCACTCCCGATTTTACTCATAAGCTTGCCAGCTGAATGACACTACAGGCAAAGAGTGAGAACTGCAATCAACAGGCATACAAATAATCTCATAAGAAAAGAGCGTGAGGTTCCAACCTGTAGCTGGCTGAGCAGATTTTCATGTTGGTGCTTTAATTCCAACCATTCCACCTCTGTGAAGCAGGGATCCCCAGTGTGACCCTGTAGGTGATCTTCCTGGCTTTTCAATTCATTAAATCGGGAAGTTAATACTTCTGCTTTCTGCAGGAGGTCAGCGTAGTTTGTCAGCTGAGCTTGCTTCTCCTCTAATCCAGGCTGAAGGGCAAAACCTATCTCCTGTTGCTGTTTCTCCAGTTCAGTTACAGCTAGTCTCAGATCTTCTTTGCTTCGCTCATATTGTTCCTTGTTGAACTGAAGTTGCTCTTCAGGGCTAAGGAAAAAATACTGCATTTAATAGTATTAAAAAGTTTTTTATTCATTATCTAGAAAATGTCAAATTGTGAACAAGTCAGCCGTTAGAATGAACTTGAGCATACTGAAACGTCTTCTTCAGGTTTTAAATTACTGATCAGCTTTAGACTGGAATTTTCAAGGTGATGAAAACTAAAACCACTGAATTTATTTCTGCTGAATTAGACTTAAATGCAGGACATTTAATTATTAATGGGCCGAGACCAACTGTATGAGA
>NW_009626050.1:0-14785 GCF_000690535.1 Cariama cristata | reverse complement strand
GATTTCACAGGGCGGGCAAGCCTGAGAGGAAGCAAAAATGCCAGAAACTCCATAACGGAGCCAACAGAGCCATGATTTTCAGGTGCGTTTCGGCGCAGGTCACCACCAGAGCACCGGTTTGAATTCAGCACTGGCAACGAGTTCCACAGAAGTTCTCACTGAGGGGTTTTGGGTTTGGTTTTTTTTTACCTCTCAGTTGTCACCCACTTCATCTTCCTAAAAAAAAAAATCTCAAAAGTATGAGAAATTAATTCTTGGAGGTTTATTCACCCATATCAGTTCCTCCCTTGAGGAAACTACCTCCAGGTAAGCCAATAAGGAAAAAAACCACTCTTGGAGGTGCACAAGTCAAGGTTGACCAAAACGCTTCTCACCTGCTGCTGCCTCCTCCCTTTCACCCCACTGCCAAGATTTTGGCCTGTTCCTTTGTATTATAAAAGCATTAACTGAAGGCTGAGCACCTTCAAAAGGCTCGCGCTCTCTGTCCAGGGGGCAAGGCTCAGGCCCAGGGCTCCAAAGAAACTGCAATTAAAATGACAAAATCCCCAAAGCCAGTTTTCAGAGGACAAGTACTTCAACTTGGGAGCTGCCGATAACATAGCTCTCTACACCACCATTGCTTGTTTTTTTATTCACAAGTAGCTGGACAATGTGTTTCTCCGTACCCTTGCACCATATACAAACCTCAGCTACTGCCAAGATATTAACATAGTCCTCAGCTGTACACGCATATTATTTTCAGAAGCATTTGCTCCTTTTGCAAGAGGATTTTCTGCCTCGAGCTATTCAACATTTTTACTGCCACCAGGAGGACAAGGAAGGGGCTTTGCTTTACAGCACGCGGTGCATCAGTAAAGTTGCCAGCCAAATAAAAAGCATGGCATGCATCTGTTTACAGCAGCACATCAGACCTTCACTATTCAAGTATCCTACTCATCCATCACCCAAAAAGCACTCAGGTTTGGCACCCCACCACCCCCTGCATGAAGCTGCATGGCCAGGCCCTCAGCTGGGATAAATCACAGCTGAGAATATCTCACCCCAGCCCTGCATCAGATTTGGGATGGGAACAGCACCACGCGATACGCTCATTTCTAGGGATTTGTCATCTGTAGAAGCAGTGCTAAGTTTTACCACCCAGAAAGCAGGGCAATTGCAGGAAAACGTCATCAGAAACAGCACCTTGCTAGCATGGGAAAAAGGATCAGATGGCAAACAAGTCAATCACCAAGCTGGATGGGAGCCTTCGCTGGCCCAGGGGCAAGTGTGCTGTAGCTAGACAAGCCTCTTATCGCAATCTCATGTCAAACTGTTGTTTGCTCCTGATTTTCGGCTGCTGTTTGACAGTCATTAACTGCTGTTTGGACTGCCAGGCTTATAATTTAGAGGCATTTCAGATGATATGTTAGTGATATCTTAATTTTCCAGGAAACACTGAGATGAGCTTTATGTGATTCATAAGCTATTTAAGAATAGCACCATGCTCTAGGTTTCATCCTAGCTGCCTTTTCTCCTGCAGGAATCCAGTCCTCCATCTAAGACACTTAGTTTGTTCTCCACCCTGGCTGTGGCATAGAGTGTCCCAACCTCATCTCCCAGGACATCGTTAAGTGCTTACTAAAAAAACTGAACCCTTTTATAAAGTTGTATTATTGCCTTATCCCCAAATGGAGAGTATTGCAACTGCGTGCACTGCCTAGTGGATCCTATTTGGTGGGGAGCTCAGTCTTCTACAGCTCTCCTCCTGGTTTTGCCACCAATCTCGTTAGTCATCTACAGCAGGCAATTATCTCCTGCTTTTTGCCCCATCAGTGCACCCAGGCTCCTAAATAGAAGACAGAAACTTCAGCAAAGTGCTGCAGCATTCCTGGTAGCCTGGATGAGTAATCGGAGAGAAGCTGGACAATCTAATAGGATCCCTTCCACCATCCCTTCTCCCACCAGAAAGTCTATCTTTTATTGCTTTGAGTAAAGTCACTGTAAAAATCACAAGGTGTGGGTCAAACTATTCAGGAACCTAAATCATCTCAGGCTCATGCCATTTCTCCCCATATCCAGCCTCTCTTTTGTGCTAGTGTCAAATTTTTCTTCCTGCATCTAATTAATTTCTGCCCCTTAGATTTCTGCCTTCTCACCTACACGAACAGTATTCCCTCTTAATCATCACACTGTATTTCATCCTTTATATCTTTTTCCTCATGAGTCATTCCTATCGAGTATTAGTAATACTGTTATACTCCAAACTCCCTCCGGTTTTCCCAACATCTCCCTCATAAGTTTGCCCAGAAGTATAATCAGAATAAAGCCATATTAACTCTTTCTAAAATGCTTTTGCATATAGTGTCTGAACCTGAAATGACAGCTTTGCCCCATGTAACTTGCCACTTCATATCTAATTTGCTGTCAACTATTACACATATTTTAAACTATTTATTAAACCAGACATCTTTTGAGTTAGTGCATTTCAGATTATTTCACTTGGATATGCAAAGGCTCATTTTTCCAAGTTTAATTCAATTTCTCTCCCCTGTATGTAGTTCCCTTCATATCATTTCTATGTTCTGGCTTCTAATTCTGCATTGCTAATTCATTTTGTTAGCGTGCTATTTATCTTATCATCAACAGGATACACTTGAACAATAAATGAGTCTACCCTTCAGATTATTTTAGGAACCAAAATCTGCCAACCAAATCCATTCCCTGAATCATTATCCTTTACTGAAGTGTAAGGGCATAATACTTAGCGCATCTCCATATTCAATAGGCCCACCATCCGAGAAAAGATTCAACTTCATATTTTAAAGTGTAAACAGTCCCGCTAAAGCCACATCTTCATGGCATTAATGGAATAGAAGCCCCACTGTAATGCAACCAACTGTTTAATTAGTTAGGCATATAAGCATTTCCATTTTCCTTTTCAAAATCCTTTTCTTTCAAAAGAGTCGAGGAAAATGACACCTTCAAGGAATACACTCATGAAATTTTTTAACTTGATTTTGGTTTTCCCACACACAAGCCCTTCGAAACAGAAGAATTACCTTCTATTCAAAAACAACATGCATATTAAAAGCAAAAGCAATCTGGGAGCAGCTAAGCAGCTTTACATAGGAGATGTAGTTGCATTCAGGGTGCGAATCCAAATCTAATTTTAACACAAAATGCCTGGGTTCAACGAACACCACAGCAGCCTGTGTCGGGCTGCAGAAAGCAATAGGCAAAGGACAGAGGACAACAGGAAAAAATCTATACCAGGAGAGGCAAGTTAAACATCCAGTGCAGGCTGGCCACCTCTTAGCCTGATGAGGCATCTCAGTGATGGTGCACTTCCATCGCTGCTGAAATCTCTCTCCATCCTTCAGTGCGGAGAAACATGTTAACTGAAGAAAAGGTATTTGCATGAAGAAAAATGAGCAAGTGGTAAATAAAGCCTTGCCTCTGCAAGTTCACAGCCCAGTCACTTGGGTGGGCTCAGCACCGATTTGTCTTTTGCCACCCCCCCAGAACACAAGAGCTACTGGCAACTGCGCACTTAGCAAAATCTGCTCACTTCATTTACAGCCTGAAATTACATCCAAAGCTGTGAAAATCCATGGGAAAAACATGCAACTATTTGTTTCAGTCAGACAAATCTTCGAGAAAGCGTGACATTTCAGCCTGGCATTTTATTTTGGAGCGCTTCATCACCAGTTTCTTGCAAAGACCCCTGACCTTGCAGCACACTCTCCCCGTTTGCTCCCCTCTCTGCCTGCCCTCTGCTCACCCCACGGAGACAAATCCCGGGTGTTAAAAACCCACTGTCCATCTGTAAGCAAAGGAATGGTCCCTGGCCCAGAGGGCTCAACGTATATCGCTTCACATGTCAATCTGGATTAGGCTGATCAACAAAATAATGCAGGTGGAAAGTACACGCTTGTGAGCGCCCAGAGCATCAGCAGATAGAGCTGGCAGTCCTTGCAGCCCACCCGCTACTTAGCAAGTAGCATGGTGTTTCTTTGCATCACACCAGAGTAGAGCATTAAAGGGAACAAATGAAATGGCTTTGCAGAGATTTATGGAGATTTTCTAATGCAGAAAGTGGAGCGCAGGAGAAAGTGCAAAGGCTAATTTGATTACATTGTTAGCCCTGTATAAATTTAATAATGGACTCCCTTCCACATTTCTCATTGTAAACTATTTACATGCATCCACCAACAGGAATAGCTCAGCACCTCACACCCTTGAATCCGCCTTCCCAGCCCACCCCTGTGAGCATGAGGAGCGTTACTGCTCCTGCACAGACAGACAGAAGCAAAGAAGATGTTAAAGATCTCCCAGCCCACCCCTGTGAGCATGAGGAGCATTACTGCTCCTGCACAGATAGACAGAAGCAAAGAAGATGTTAAAGATGCAGATAAAAATTACTGAATTGATTATGGCTCCTTTAGATCAGGGACAATGTTCTTAAAATATTAATGAAATTATCTTATTCTTGTATCAGCCTGAGAATCAGCAGATACTAAGAGGAGCTGGCTTATCTCCTCAAGACATTCAGTCATGAGCTTTAGCAGACACTGCACAAGCTCGGGCAAGCGACTGGGGTACATTTGCAAGTACCCGAGTGCTTTGTGAAAACCTAGCCCTTGAGTAACTTGCTCAAGGTCACACAGAAGGTGTGTGGCAGACCTGAATCAAGCTCAAAAGCTATTACAGCATCCATTTGCTCTTCATTCTCACTTCTCCTTTTCCAGCATGTCATTTTGGATCAGGATCTCCGCTAGCAAATGTGGACATTACTGTAGTTCAAGGGTTCACATTCAGCACTTCACTCATTAAATGCACTTTCTTTCAAGGTACAAACACAATAATGGATATAATGATGAAAATCACTATATTAGTGTATCATTTAATAGTGAAGTACATTAATCTCCTGCATACAGTACTGTCCAGAACTCAGTTCCTTTCTGAACTATGTATCATAAGGTCAATAATGCCTTCTTTAATTTCTAAGGGCAGTCTGGATGGCTACCCTGATTTTCTTTGATTACAGGCAGACTAGTTTTGCTAACTCGAGCTACTGCCCTGTATTCCACACTGAGACCAACTGTGTCTATTCTCCTCTTATTTGAGGAAAGCAAATCCATTTCATCTCGCCTCGCTACTCCAAGCCAAGCTGTCTGATACCGACTTCTCTATTTCAACCTACCCCAATGATTTCCTAAATAAATCACATCATTGTCAGTCACTTCATATTTCAAATACTTGCAAATGCTTAGCAATTTCAGCTGCCAACACATTCATTTATGTTCTTGTGAGATGGCATCTGGATCACAGCTATAGTCTTTGAGTCCTTTCCATCAGCTAATTGCAACTGGTTTTGAAATGCAGGAGCATATTTATTTCTCTCCTTCCTTTGCAGTGTTCAAGTTGTGCCTTTAGGTAGGTCTTGTGTTCCAAACTCAGAAATACTTAACTTGCAAAACTCCACTGTCTACTCAGAGAAGTGCTTCAGTAAATATAGATATTTTGGTGGCATGTGCTTTGTTAAATAATTTTTAAACAGAGTGACAAGGTAGGAGCAGGGCCAGCTTTTTGGGACAGACTGCCTTATGTGACAAATTCTGACTCAAATATTGCCCAGTGACATACAATCCGTGTGTTTCCCCACTGTCACTCATAGCTTTCAGTGTTTCTTCCCCTATCCCATCCAAAAGTTACAAACAAGAAACTACCCAAAAGACCTTACCTGTGCTAGATATTGATAACTGGAAAGAACAGGCAAAAAAATCCAACAGTCATCCTTTGTACACAAACTTCCCAAACTGAGGGTCTAGCTACCATAAGGAGGCAAGCCTTCCAGACAGACTTCTCATTACTAGGAAAAACTGTTCCTTCCATGCCAGAAGAGCTGGAGCAATTAGGTAGCATTGCAATCAAGCTACAAGACTCAGGTGCATTGACAAAAGTTTTGCTTCCAACACAAACACCCCAAGTAATCTATTTCTCAGTTGAGAACATCCCTTTACTCAATGACAGTGTCCCAGGTGAGGTGCAAGTGAAGCCCTGTTAACAAAGGCATGTGCCTTAAAGGGTCAGCATTACACCTGAGGCAAGGCTGAAGGGGCTCACCATGCAGCCCAGCTCTTGCACCATGACTACCACCATAGCATTTTTGCATTACTGTTCTTCAGCAGTGTGGTTTAACAACCCACACAGTATCCTTGGAACCAGACAAGCCAAATCCAATGCTTGCAACCTCTGCAGTACCTTACTTCACCTCCCGGTTCTTCCGAGTCCACCCCTTCCCTTGCCAGACATCCTTTGCCTTCTCTTGCAAGCAGGACTACCTTTTATCATAACCACTGGCCATGCCTACTTGTCCCCCATCTCCTCATAGAAGCCCTCCTTGTTACCCTTGCCAGATCCAATTCCAGTTGGACACTGGCTTTCCTAACATCATCTCTGCAGGCTCAGACAGCGTGTTTGTGTTCCCTGCAGATTTCACTGAAGTATTACCCATGTACCGGGGTATAAACACACCATGAGTCATGACATGGCTATAAATGAGAACAGGCAGCTCATTACCCATTATTTCTCCTTTTATAGCTGCTCCTCCTCGCTCTCTAAACTTCACTCCTCTTTGTGTCTCTTGTAAGATCTTCTGGGCTGCAGCACCTTTGCTTAATCTCTGCTGGATTCACCCTTTGGTACGTTCTGCCTTCCCACGTGTGCACTCCCAGACGCTTCTGGCTGCCTCTGTTTTCTGCCTTTAATTCTGCCCCCAGCTAAACAGAATAGTAGGTGATTACAATTTCATTCAATCAGGAGGTGAAGGAGATGGGGGCACATGCACAGCAAGTCGAGAAAAGAGTGGCAATCAGATTACAGCTATAGCCTCCAGCAGAATACTTCGTCATGTGAACTTATAATGGGTCTCTGGTCTAGGGCACATGGCAGACATTTTAACCGGCACGCAAGAGTCACCCAAAGACATTTACTTCAGAAAATACTGAGCCTGGCATAAACATTTAAGCTTTGATAAAACCATTACAGGTGCACTGATTGCATAGCTCCTTTAGACAGCAAAGCTACATAGGGAAGTGAATAATAAAATAAGCAAGGTGAACATAAGTCATTATCTGGTCATTTACATAAAGATTTACTGAAAACTCACCCTTAGTATGGCTTTTGGTCAACGTGTTAGCCATATCCAAGAACTAGTCACTGAACAATAACCATCTCAAAACATATCCCATCTTAGACACACATTGTCCTCTGCAGATCAGTGTATTTAAAGAAGTTAAATCAAGAATCAGTATTTTCACTCCCATTTTATATTCACAGTATCCAGACCCCTTACACATCTCAATGTGACATTAAATTAAAACATAACATGTTGGTTTTGTGGGGCTACACATGGTTTCTGCACATGCCTAGAACCACTTTGAGACTAAGAAGTTGTGTTTAAATAGAACAAGTTAGCTTTTCATATTTCAAGTGACAAACATGACTCTGCCCACAGAATAAAAAAGATAAAAAAGCATTTTGAGGGGAGAGAGGAGTCCAGTCAGGAGAAGGTACAAATCTACTTCTCTGTCTTGCTAACCAGACTAGTTGACCAGTCATTTATGTGTTTCATCTTTCTGGACCAGTTCAGACAGAATTATTCCATGCCCAACAAACATCTCAACAACTAAATAAGCTTTCTCTATGTTTTGAGGGAAGCATCAAATCCACAGTCCCTCCTTTCTGGACAAGTCACCTAACTGAAAGGCAATTATACAGAAAATATAAGCACCCCAGAGCTACAGATAAGCATCCAGGAGAGAGACATGGGGATTTGGACCACGCGTTATCCCCTGGCCAGCACAAGCATCAGCACCAAGAATGTATATCTCCTAAAATGTCGTGCAAAGGCACTGATCATTGCACAGTGCAGCTATTGACCTTTCTGTTCTTTGCTGCTTTGTTGCTGGTGGGTGTTGTGAATTCGTTTCCTCCATACCAAGCTCTCCCCGTTTTGTTTACGGCAAACTCCTTCCCAGTAATTCTTTTCACAAGCACCACCCCAGGAACTGGGCACCTACATATTAGGTACCTGTTCAGTGTTTGAGTGAGCCCCGAATCTGGAAGGTGGGAGCAGATCCACATCATGTCAGCATCCATGGAGAAGATGCTGCTGCAGGTATGCCCACACTCCAGGAGAACAGAGCAGGCTTAATTTGTTCTTAGCTACTTTCTCAGTATTTGGGTGTCATCACCCCACAAACACTAGAGGCAGAAAAATATAGTGAGTTGAAAAAACTGACAGGAGAGCTACACCAGCCATAAGATCTCACTTGGGCACTGTTGAACATGGGAGAAAAGACTCCTACTTCCTAGGCCATGTTTATAAAGCAACACAGTTCTCTCCACTCTGCAATTCACCTTTTTCCTAGGACTGATCCAAGACCTTACATGAACTTCTAAACCCCCAAAACCTTCACACCTCCCAATAAAAATACAAGGCCAACTTCTGTCATTTCTTTCTCTACCATCCCTACCTGAATCAGCCCTCAGTGCTCTGCTGGAAGGAAAGTTAATGGTGACAAGCACAGAAAAAGATCCTAGACACTCCAACAAAGCAACCATGGTTACAATAGAAGCAGTAGGAGACACATGAGGTCACTTAAACATGGTAATACATCATAACATACTACACTGAACGCAATTACTCAGTTTTTGCCTAGGTCTGTTCTTTCTTTGTCCTGCCACCAAAGCAAGCTGGACTTTCTGTGTCATTGCCACTGATTTGCTCTGGTCTTAATATACATGTAGCTATATGTAGATAGCTTGATAATCCATTGGCAAATTGTAGGTCATAGTTTCTTTTACCTTCTCCACAGAGACTGAAGGTTTGTCTCCACCTATGTTCCTAGATCTTTGCACAGCAGTCCCTGCTGTGACTGGGATCTGTTCTCTCCTGACCCTCATACCCATGTAGGTTATATCTGGCTTCCACAAGATCAATCTTTGCGTAATTGCATTTGGCTAGCAACTCAAGTCCTATCATCTCAGTCAAGTTTTATTCACAAAAAAACTCATCTTCCAGTCTGTACAGACGTCCACTCTTCTGATCACTGTTCACATTTCCTGACTTCGCATGAAGAAAGCGTGAGCTTGCTCACACGCCAAGCACCTTTGGGCTTTGAGTGGAGGCTTTAAAGCCATTTAGAAAACCACATCCTTGAATCGACTCAAGTAGTCCAGTTCCAGAAATTCAGTCCTAGGAAAAGATCTGAGCCCCTTATTCAGCTCCCGTTTTTCAGCACCTACCTCCTTTCACAAGAGAGCTTTATCGCTCCCTCCCCAGCTCCACATGAGCGTTAGGGTAAGAGCAATATGCAGCAGAACAGATGCTGTGGCAGGAGCGTGTTTACACGAAGCTGCTGACAGCAGATGCCAACTTGTAAAATTAGCCAATAAAAATACCAGCATCACTGTTTACAACTACTCTGAGCAAGACAGGCTGCCAGCAAACTCGAAATCACATTGCACTGACACGCCAGGTTAGAGATACAGCATTTGGCAAAGCATCATCATTTTTAGGCTACCAGAAGTGGGATTCTCATTCAAGTAGAAAGAAGTCAACCAAGAGCTGCCCAACAGTCCCAGTCCTTCTCGCTTTTGTATTCCAAAAGATTCCTCTTTAATGTTAAAACATAAAAGAATCAGAAATACCATAACTAAGAAGCCACATGTATCACTACCTACTGAAAGCTTTTTTTATCCTACTACTCGGGTCAAACTAGAAATTGAGCAATATGTGTACAGCAAGTATGTTATAAAGCAGGAAACTGTTACCTGAACTTAAACCCCCTCCAGTATTTTTTATAACCAGAAATGTAATAAAAAAATTCCTGATTTTACACCAGATTGTTGTCTATGGCTTGCCCACATAGATCTGCAGATGCTCAGACTGATCCTCTCAGAAAATTAAAATAATACTAAAATTTTTCCCAATTATCATTAATCCTTCTGGGCTATTTAAAACACTATTAAGAGCAACATCTAGACTAAAATTTAAAACCTTCAAGAAAATTATTAAAATTATTTTTTTAAACATAACATTGCCTACAGTCAGAACAGGCTCCTTCCACAGTACCAGATAAAGCCAAGTTTTAGAATTACTTTTTCCTGTTCATTAGTTTCCCTGCATTGGAAAATATCAGCCTTCATTAAAATCTCAATTAATACCTTCTATAGTCTCAACCAAAAAAAATAAAGTTATAGATGAAAACATTAAAGAAACTGAGATATTTCAGAGAATAAGTTTGAGAATAAGTTCAGTCAGTTATTAGTTTTTATTTTGAGCAAACACATAAATTCAGTCCTCTGAAAAAAATTTCACTGTATAAGTGGTTAATAAGCTATTAAGAGCAAGCAAAAAGTTTCAAAAAGGTAAGAAAAGCAGCTAGAAAAGTTAGAAATGCCATGATTAAGAATAACCTCTTTTCCTCTCCAATCAAAGGCTGATATCAATTAATAACAGAACATACCTTTGGAAGGTGTCCAGGAAACCACAAGGCTACATAAACCACATGCCTACAATGCCATCTCCGCAAGAAATACCAAACAGCTTCAGTCTTCTGCATTATAAACTAACACAAGATAGAACAAAAATAAAAAATTAAAGTACCAAAATCCCATTGCCAGTCAATTAAATAAGACAAAATTCAAAGACTTAAAATTAAACTAACACTCTTTACAATACAGTGAAAAAGCCAATAAACATCACCTACCCCAAAAGTTCCTACAAAAAACAGTGACAAACCTCCTTCTGCTTTACAACTCTTACAAAGAACAAGCAAGAGCCTCCCTTCTGCACCTGAGCAATAAATAGTGCCCCAGGCCTCCCCCAGCTGTGACCAAGCAGCAATTAGGCACAATTGCTATAAAGTCTGCATGGGGAGAGAGCTTGGGGGTTTTTTTGTTCCTGAGTGGAAGCTGAGAGGTGTGGGCTGCAGCCTTGGCTGGGAAGGTGAGGTCCTTTTTTTTCACCTCAAGGTTTGTGGTAAGAAAAATTTGTTAGCTTTATTACAAGATGAAGAGTTAGGGGGTGCTGAGCTAGGGGCATGAAAGCCTACAGAGATACTTGTGAGCTGTGGATGGTATCTCCTTGTTGGTTTTAGGCAGTACAGAGACCTTTATGAGAGGTCTGTGGTTGGTGGCAATTGTGTTACTAAGCTCTTGGGTTTCTCTTCTTCTCAACTAAATGCTTGTGTGTTTTCCATAAGCATATGAGTAGCTTGGGGCTTCCCAGCTGTGTAGGTGAGCTCTGTTACTAGGGTGTGTTTAAAACATTACATAGAGAGTAAGGATTTGCAGTTTGGGGAGCTGAAGAAACCTCTTTATTTCACTCTAGTAAGAAGTAAAGAGTTTATCTTACTCTAAGTTTATCCTAGAGAAATAGTGTTGTAGCTTTTCCTTCCTGAGCTACTCTTTATGTAATTTTTATTGTAAATACTAGTTTTCTTTATCTGGGATGCTGGTGGGGGGAGAGGGTGGTTATTGGGGCTCCCTGTTACAATTGCTGTTCCAGAGAAGCTGTTAAAATTGGTTAAAGCTTTGGGTCTTCCTCAGGTGGTGCAAACCCTGACTGTCTCAGCTGGGCTAGTTAAGCCTTGCCTGCTAGGTCCAGGTGAAAGCTATAGGCCTGTTCAGTGCAGGCAGCTTCCAAGCACAGCTGCTAATATATTGATCAAGTTTTGTGTCCCTGCTTAAGCATATGCTCAACTTCATGCTGTGGGTAATTTGGCTGACATGTTTGAGGCTGCTTCAGGTGCATAAGACTAAGTGTATGCAGGAAACCACAGAAAATAGACTTGGTTCTACAGTAAGTGTAGAAGAAATGTGGTCTGTCAGTAATGCTTGATGTGATTAATTTACCAGAAAATAGACTTGGTTCTACAGTAAGTGCAGAAGAAATGTGGTCTGTCAGTAACGCTTGATGTGATTAATTTATGATGGATATTTTTGATCCTGTAAACTTACAGAGCAGTGATTCAGCCTGTTTATCACATTGATGTGACCTAGAGACTTCAGTCATGCTCTATTTGTGAGCTGGCGTTTGAGTGCAGAGTCAAGGAGTCTTAAGGTGCATATGATCATACTTATGAGCCTGAAAGGACTATTTAAGTCCTTAATGGTCTATATGCTAATGTTCACTTCCCTGGCTTTTATTATGTGTAAAACAGGGACTACTGCCCAGATGTCATGTATAGTCTTTGCTAAATAAAATAATTTCTCATAGATATAGTTGCAAGGAACTGAAGGGCTTTCCTTTTGCTACTTGTGCACTATTTTTTGAAGCCTGTTCAATAATGCTTAACCTTTCACTTAATTTTGTGCTGTTTTTAATCTGCATATGTCAAGTTCTCCATCTAGATGTGTGTAGAGGCTTTTGGCTTGTGAAGTCTCTAGAGATTGATCCCTTTCTCTTTTTATGCAGTGTATGTGATAAGGTCCTTCCTTGCTCAGATCCCTAAGGACTTGTGCTATACTAACAATAATGGGTAAGTGCTTTAAACTGCTCTTCAGCTATATGTTCCTGGGTGGGGAGGGCAAGGGCTATATACATGGGAAGGATGGGGCCCATAGTTCCCCAGTAGGGAAAAACATTTCTTGGCCCAACGTTGGGTTTATGAATCTACTTGTCTCACCAATGGTACAATAGGATGTGTGGGGGTTGTACTGCAGTAGGGATGGACTTTTTCCTGCTTAACTGTACATGTTCATGTTAAATAGGAGTGATGGGCACAGAAAGCAGCTTTCACACACTTGTGAAGAGTTATTATCTCCTGAGCTGTTGAGTCTAGAGTTGAAGTTAAGGCTTTCCAAATGGAAACTTCTCTGAAGCTGGTAAAAGACAAGTACGGTTGTATCTGAAGGATTGAAAAAGGCAACGTATCAGAGCTGTGTAAGACTGCTCAAAAGTGATTTTGGTTTTTGATGCCTTTAGCTGTGTGATACGTAGCATCTGAGGAAATCTTCACTTCATGGGAAGTGCTTGCTCATGCTAGAAAACTCAACCCCTTCGCAGGTTTAACTTCAAGAAACTAAAGTCATGCCTGGGTTTTTGTTTGGTAATTTTGCTTTCCTTGCTGGTGATGTTTCCATAGTCTTTCTTACAAAAGAATTATTTTAGACACTAATTTATAGACATTACTCTAATGAAAAAATAATAGACTGATTAGAGCTGTAATGGCCAGTTGATTTTTATGGTCTTGCCATTTTGTAGTGGTCCTAGGGACTACAGATTTTTTTCTCCCTTGTACTAGTGCTGTATCTGATAGTGTGAATGTGGTCTGTCAACAGGCAAATAACTAAAAAATAAGCATTTAGTTCCTGTAGCATACTGTTAAGGTCTAACTTGTATCTTTAATCAAACTAAGAAATACTGATTTGGGAGTTAGCTCATCATGTGTCAGATGTGGCACAGACCCTGGAAAACTCCTCATGGTCTGTAAGTGTGAAGTCTGAGTCCTGTAGCAAATGACCATGTAACTTAACCTCTTCAACTTATAAAAGGCATGAGAAAGAAGTACAATTTCCATCTTGGATGCTCAGTAATAAAAAAAATTCATGAGGTGATATTTGTCAAGCAAACTGGACACCTTCACTTGGCATATGTGGATGGGGAATAACTTCCTTGAACTGAAGTCCTGCTTTTCAGTTCAGTGTAACTGTTTGGCTCTACTTTATCTGCTTATATTACATTTAACTGTCCTTCAAGGGACCAAACATGCATGGGGGCAACTTGGGAGAGAGCAGGTAGTTAAGCAGTAGTATGATTGAGGTTGGTGTATAAGTCTGTGACAGGTGTTTTCACTGCTCTGTGGAAGTGGGATGAGTATTTGGGTGGTACTGGGTTCCCTGCTTTGGGGCCAAACACACCAGAAGTTGCTATTGTGGTGTCTGTGATGTACAGGCTGCTTTATAAAAGAACTAGTTGCAAGTATTTCCTCCTGTCAAGCTTCTGATTTCTCTTGCTTCTGTAGCACTTTGCAGTCTGGCTTCAGGGCAAAATATTCAGTAACTTTCATCTCAGATGGTGAGAATGCTCATGGGTTTTCCCCAAACTATATACTCCAACTTGAGGGAAATTGCAGAGTTACTGGTAACTGTACAACATACCTCTCAGTGAAGTGAGAGGAGGTGGGCCTTGGCTTAGGGGGTTTGCCTGAGTATTGCTTTGGCAATTCATCGGACTGACACTCTTACTCTTATTGTTCAGTGGTTGACCCAAACACCCATATTGCTTTCCAAAACAGGGGCTGACTGAAACTGCTTGCAGTGAAATATCTGAACTTAAGCAGAAGTCAGGATGTATTCTTCCTGATGAAATTAAATGCACTTGGTTTTGTCTATAGGGAATGCTGGATATGGTGAGTTAAAAGGTATTTTGAGCCTCACTTGAAACAGCAAGCCTGGACCATACATTTGCTGTGGTTTGCAGTTCAGGGGCATCCAGGGTGTGCAGGAACAAGGTTCATAACTAGAGCAAGCAATGGGCCTTTGGCTTACCCAAGAGGCTGTTTCAAAGATGGGAGGTGTATTGGGTTTGTGTGGCCAGGTTTCGGTGGTAGGGGGGCTACAGGGGCGGCTTCTGTGAGAAACTGCCAGAAGCTTCCCCCATGTCCCATGGAGCCAAAGCCAGCCGGTTCCAAGATGGACCAACTGCTGGCCAAGGCCTAGCCCATCAGCTGTGGGGGTAGTGCCTTTGGGATAACAGTGTTAAGGGGGGGAAAAAACCTGTGGAATTGCAGCC
>NW_009626049.1:49065-52657 GCF_000690535.1 Cariama cristata | reverse complement strand
AAACCTCTCCGGTACAACTTGAGGTCATTTCCTCTATTCCTATCATTTGTTACTTGGGAGAAGAGACCGAGTCTCACCTTACTACAACCTCATTTCAAGTAGTTGGAGAGAGCGATAAGGTCTCCCTGGAGCCTCTTTTTCTCCAGGCTAAACAGCCTCAGTTCCATCAGCTGCTCCTCATCAGACTTGTGCTCCAGACCCTTCACCACCTTCGTTGCCCTTCTCTGGACATGCTCAAGCACCTCAGTGTCTTTCTTGTAGTGAGGGGCCCAAAACTGAACACAGTACTCGAGGTAAGGACTCACCAGTGCCGAGTACAGGGGGACGATCACTTACCTCGTCCTGCTGGTCACACTATGTCTGATACAAGCCAGGATGCCATGGGCCTTCTTGGTCACCTGGGCACACTGCTGGCTCCTATTCAGCCGGCTGTTGGCCAACACACTCAGGTCTTTCTCCACTAGGCAGCTTTCCTTTCACACTTCCCCAAGTCTGTAGCATTGCATGGGGTTGTTATGACCCAAGTGCAGGACCTGGCACTTGGCCTTGAACCTCACACAATTGGCCTCAGCCCATGGATCCAGCCTGTCCAGATCCCTCTGTAAAGCCTTCCTACCCTCAAGCAGATCAACACTGCCACCTAACTTGGTGTCATCTGCAAACTTAGTGAGGGTGCACTCAATCCCCTCATCCAGATCAATGCGAAAGATATTAAACAGAACTGATCCTAATATCAAGCTGCAGGGAACATATCCTTACTCTAAGGAGGAATTCCAAATTCCTCACTCCTCTCCCAAAACTTGCGCTGCTCCTGAGCTAATTATGGGCAAAGAATCCTCAAGTGGGAAATTCTTTAAAGCAGTCTTTGCAGTAAATGTTTAGTACATTGTATTGCTTGAATTATACAAACAAGAATCACTTATCAGAAAAGTCCTTATTCTGTTTAGTAGTGTGCCAAGAAAAAAAAAATAAAAAAGAAAACCAAACAACCAGAAACCCAACAGAAAAATCCAAACAAAACTAAACAAAAAAATTCACCAAAAAATGAAAAAATCCCAGCAAAACAATAAACCTAGCATAAGATGGATTCTTTCTAAGCAAAAAAAGAGAATAAGGAAATAAAGAGATGAAAAAGTAAGATGATTTACATGGGATTATACAACAGGTCAATAATATAGCAACAAATAGCTGGCAGATTAGCAAGATATAGCTCACAGAAGCCTCACAAAGTTCAGTGGGGACAACTGAAAAATCCTGCAATTTTATTTGAATAACTTGTCCAAAAATACTCTCTGGATGTAAAACAGTTTAACATATAAGGAACTGCATCCTGGTGGACAGTTTGTCAGTAGGTTAAAGTTGTTGTTTTCCAAAAATACTTTGAATATTCTTGAGTAATTACAATTTTTGGAATGTTCTTTGGATTGACAGCTGAAATATTCTGCAACGTACGGATACCTTCACTTGCAGAACAGGGCCTTTTCACCAAATTATGAAGTCAAAATCTGCCTTACTCTACCATACCTCAGAGACTTTTCACTTGTGCTTCACATGTGTTTCACTCCAACACATGTAATCTGCCAAATCTTGTACCATTTTTCTGTATCTTGCCTAGGTTTTTTGTTTGTTTGTTTTTTTGCTTGTTTGTCTACAAACAGCTGCTTCTTTCTTTTGCTTTTATGGAAATTCCCAATTTCTAGGGAACAGCTTTTGAAAAGACTATGAAGATAGAAGTATTTCTCCAGTGATAAGGACTTTCATTTTTTTGTAAATACTTGCTAGATATCTAGTCAGGACCTAATAGAACATCTATCTGGATCATGAACACATGCATCAGATCCTTTTCCTTGACTCTTTAACGCTGAAAAGTATGCAACAGAAACACAGAAAAAGGCATACATGAGAAACAGATGGCAGAATTTCCACAAATTAGACTTTTCTTGCTCACTAGTAACAAGTATCAGTGTACAACTATAGGGGGACATTCACATAATAGGGTAAAAAGATCTTAAAATTTAAAAAATCACCTGTCATCTGTGTTTGACCCAAACAACAAAGTATAGGTAGTCACAATAAATTCAATTACTACTACTACTACTACTACTAACTACTACTACTAAAAAATCTATGTGAATAAAAATATTCTCTTTGTAGGAAAATAAAATGCAATTAGAAGCAAATGAGGAAAAACAAATACTCTTGCATATAAACTATTCATATATTTTTATTGGATCTTATCTCATTCCTTTTGGAAGGCAAAAGTAGATAAGCAATTACTTCTAAAGATCAGTAAACATGAGGCATATTCTGAGAAATGGAATGCGAATCAGTCTACCTGACAAAGTTTGAGATGATGGTATAAGATACATGAAAGTGGAGAAAAAAGTCTGTTTTCAAAAAAAACCCCAACAAACCCTTCAATATTTTACCAGCAAAATTTTTCATGAGTTTATAGCTGAAGAAAAGATCAGATACTCAGCTTCGCTGAATAGTGTATAACTTTATTCATCATAGAAATGAAGGTGAGTATTACTACAATGTAATGTATTAATATTTTCACCTGATATAAGCAATCACAAAAGCTGACAATACAATCATAGAACCATAGAATGTTTTGGTTGGAAGGGACCTTAAAGGTCATCTAGTTCCAATCCCCCTGCCATGGGCAGGGACTCCTTCCACTAGACCAGGTTGCTCAAAGCCCCATCTAACCTGGCCTTCAACACTTCCAGGGAGGGGGCATCCACAATTTCTCTGGGCAATGTATTCCAGTGTCTCACCAGCCTCATGGTGAAGAATTTCTTCCTAGTATCTAATCTAATTTGACTCTCTTCCAGTTTAGAGCCATTGCCCTTTGTCCCGTCACTACATGCCCTTGTAAAGAGTCCCTTCCCAGCTTTTCTGTAGGCCCCTTTAAGTACTGGAAGGGTGCTAGAAGGTCTTCCTGGAGCCTGCTCTTCTCCAGGCTGAACAACTCCAACTCTCTCAGCCTGTCTTCATAGATGAGGTGTTCCAGCCATCCAATTGTCCTCGTGGCCTCCTCTGGACTCACTCCAACAGGTCTATGTCCTTCTTGTGTTGGAGGCTCCAGAGCTGAAGGCAGTATTGCAAGTGAGGTCTCATGAGAGAAGAGTAGAGGGGGAGAATCACCTCCCTCGACCTGCTGGTCAAGCTGTTTTTGGTGCAGTCCAGGATATGGTTGACTTTCTGGGCTGCAAGTGCACATTGCCAGGTAATGTTGAGCTTCTCGTCAACCAGCACCCCTGGTGCTTCTCCTCAGGGCTGCTCTTGATACATTCTCTGCCCAGCCTGTGTTTGTGCTTGATCTGCTGTCTTGAATACTAGAAACAGGAAAATTTTCTACAGGTTCAGTTCTTTCTGTTGCACCCAGATTTGGCAGGCAGACCCTAATCACGGGGTAAGAGACCAGACACCTAATGCAATATATGTGGACTAAAGAAACATACCTTACACAGGAAGGTTGGTATTTATTGTTAGTCCTAACTAAATCATTACAGATTATTACTAATAATGAATGTTAAAAATAATATACATAAACTTGTTGGTATCTTCTATTTTTTTTGGATTCACA
>NW_009626049.1:41309-49034 GCF_000690535.1 Cariama cristata | reverse complement strand
TCTTTCCAACATGTTTTTACAAGAAGTGACTAGAACTCCCGTTTTTTTCACTGGGAGGGAATGGTGGTGTTGATGGGATGTCTTCCTCTTCAGTTTAGGGTCTGGTCCACTTGTGTCTAATACATTTTCTACTTTTCACAGTGTCTTCTTAATTCTTTGTTTGCCCTCAGTTTTGAAGTGTATGAGAATGTCCTTTATATGTTATATATTACATATGTTAAAGATCTTTTCTTCCCTTTGATCTCTCTAAAACATCTTACAGCCATCATCCAAGGTCACATTCCAAGGCTGCAGGACGAACCACTGATGCGTTCCTTACAGCCCTGAGGACTCCCTTCTCATCTTCTGCTTATATTTTCAAGGTCTTTATTAAACTCTTGCAGTTGAAATATTGGGGGGCCCTGTTATAAGCCTCTGTTTTACTTCAATAGCTTCTGTGTTGTGTATTACTGATAAACTAATGTTTTGTTACCAGAATTTAAGGAGACCTTTAATTGTTCACTTGTGTACTGAGACACACACAGGTATATAAATACACAGGCACATGGAAATAATGCTGTTGTGACTGTTGACAAAATCTACAAGTTATGACAATATCAATAGTATGCTATCGAAATCACTTTGAAACAGCTCTCCCCTTCATTGTCAAGATATACCTCTTCTTCTATAGGTTATTGATGGTTATAAAAAGAAAAAAAAAAATCTGCACAGACTCTCATAATTAATTAACAGTTACAAAGTAACAGAGAATAAAGAGCAGAACGAAAGAATGTTAGGCACAGGAACATCACTAAGAAAAACCATCTGATTTGCAGTTGGGTATTTGTTATGACACTAGATAGGAGACTAAGATAGCTGAGTTATGTACACCAGCTAAAAACCAAGACAACAGCTTTTGCAGATGTTATAACAAGATACATTCAGTGGGAGAAAGTAGGTAATGATATACTTATCAGACTTTGTCCTTGGGACTGAACTAATTTATTTTTTTAATAGGCAAATTAAAAAAAAAATAAAAATAAAAAGAAAACAATAAGAAGAAATAAAAAAGGAAAAAGGAAAAAGGAAAAAAGAAAAAGGAAAAAGAAAGAAAGTGAGCAAATTACAGGAAATTTGAATTATCATCACAGAGAGGAACTGGAATATTATGTAAGAAGAACTGAGTGGCCTTGTATATACATAACAGACGTATAAAATGCTATAGTATAAAATATAAGGTCACGTATTTAGTAAAGACAGACAAAATACACTAGTAAGGAACTTGTTTTCTTATTAAGGACAAAGAAGAATGAGAAAAATTGATGTTTTCATTTGTCAGGTTTGTAAATCACCAACATGATAAGGCCATGAAAGAGTTAAATTAAAACTCATGCTCAATATATGTTAGGCGACGTATTTCCCAGATGCTGTCCAAAATGCTAGAAAAGTTCAGCTCACAGACTAAGGGGACTACCTTTAGGTGCTGATACGTAGAAGCTTTCCCCATAGTTAAATGTTTAACCTCATGTTGTAGACAATAAGCATCTACCTAATAGATACAGTAGAGTCCAAAGGGTAATTCAGTTCAAAATGGGCAAGATTCAGCTGCACCTACTGATATTTGAGATGCTCTAGAGGATTTGAGACTTCCACTGAAGACTGGCAAATATGAATAAGAGCTCCTGAAAGATCCAGCTCTTTCCAAAACAATTGAAGGCAATCCCTGATGCTGTAGCACATCACAAGTGACACCAGTTTTTAATGTTTAGGTGAATGATTTGTGCTTTAATAGTTTACTTTAGGTTGAGTGAACTGTTAGCATCCAGTGATTGCATTAACTATATCTTCATTGACTATAAGGGGAGCTACAAAGCTAGTTCACCATCATAAAGACACTCATATTTACATGTTTTACTCTGAAGTTCATTACAACACGCTGTCTACTTTTAGTGATGGTGAAAAAAACTAATTCACTCCACAACGTCCACAGAGAAGGTCATCATAAAAATGACTAAGAGAATGAAGGGCTTCTTTCATATAAGAAAAACTGGAAAAAAAAGAGTTTTGGAAAGACACTGCTATGACTTTCAAATAGTATATGAAAAGAGGGAAATTTATTATTTAGGATGAAGAACAGCATTGGCAGAAGAACAAAGAGGTCTATTTTTGTCATGGAAAAAATGTGAATTTCCTACCAAAGAAAAGTTTGCAACGATGACATGCCAGAGTACTGTGAATAGGCAACTCGTATAATTTTTTTAATCGACTTTGATTACTTATGAAAGTATGTCTGGATACTGCAAGTTGTTGACCAAAAAAGTAATTTCCAGTCCCCTCTCTAGTGTGAGTGAACTGAAGATTTAACACTTTTTTCCTACCTAAATGATTAGTCATAAGGGTTTGTCTAACCTTCATTGAAACTCACATTAGCAAAATTGCTGAGAATTTTATGAGAGATCACTGGAGTCACTATAACATTGCATTTTGGAGGGCTTTGACAGCTTAAAATTTACCAGGAGAAAAATGGTCATATTTGTGGCAATCTGTTTACATTGACCTGCTGTTTGAACAAAATCCTTCTGTTAGTCAAATTTGTGGGTAATTGAGTTAATAAGTAAATTGGTTTTAAATGAAATGTTTTTAAAATTGGTTTATCACTGACTGTGCTCAGATGGTAAAACCTTAATATGAAGTCAGTGCAGCTTAGACATCTATTACTGAGGTAATTCTGACTGGTGTCCAATTCAATGACACTTACTTAACTTAAGGTTAATGTTAATTCAGAATTAACCACTGAAGCAACACAAGGTAACGCATTGAATGACTTAGTTAAAATGAACAACTAGGATGTTACTCCTAAGCACTCAGCAAGTCTTTGGATGTCCCTTAACGAGGTTAATATTGCCATCTATTATACACTGCATTCTAAACTGGTTTCTTTTTTATGGTATGCTTCATTATGAATTTCATTTTCTGTCTATGATTTTACATTAACCTTAACTGCATCTGTGAAACTGTCAACATTCAAAACAATTACCTTTTTGTTCTGTACTGGAGATAAGTTAGCAATTGTAATTGGTTGGTATTTTGACCAGCTTGCCCCAATGAGATTTATCAAACAACAAATATTGTCAGGCAAAATGGAATTTTATCAGTAATAGTGTAGTGACCGTTATGATGAATTATTCCTTTGATTCTTGTCATTTCAACATTGTCTTTATTAAAGTAGTTCAGTGTGGAAAAACAAACAATTATATTGTCTGCTTTGTAAAATTTCTAATCAAAGAACTTCTTACCAGTTATGCTTTAAGGATAATGAATCCTCAGGAAGAAGTGTATATGTAGTTATATAGGGCATAGGCTAGGACCAGGCATGGTCTTTTTATTCTGTGTTTCTGTAATGTAACAGGATCCAGCTCCACGAAGATGGCTTTTAGGTGTCAGTTCAGTACAAGTGATGAACAACAATTATAACAGTATAACATTTTATACACTGAAAAAAACCCCAGCATTATTTTCAAAATAACTGTCTATCCTGTACCAAATGAATAGCACAAGTTTTTAGATTTTCTTTTAACAGTAGACCAGAGTTTACCTGACTCTATATGATGAATTTTAGACATCAACTGAAAATACTAGCCACACTAGTTTGGCTATTAACGTACAGGAGAGTGAGTGAAGTAGACACCAAACCACGCTCTGTCTATAAGATCTATTTGTAACTTATTATTAGCATACTTATGTGAACTTTGCTTCAATAGCTATTTCTTTTAGAAAATATGGGATATGCATCCATTTTATGTAAAGAGAATAGACAAAATAGTGAAATATAAAAATTACAAGGTTTGTGTTCTGAGGTCCAAAAGCGAGAGTTAATACAAAGAGACCAAAACCACAGGGGTAGAAAAAGCAACAAACAGTATTCTTACATTTACATTCACATTGCTTAAGTATTCTCCCTTAATTTTCTATATTTTTCTAGCTTTTCATTGGCTGCACAGTGATCAGTCTTCCTCTGCTTTTCAGTGGAGAAGCTTTCAGCCTTTTAGTTTTTCAGGGTTTTTTTTGTTCTAGATTTGCATCTTCTTTATTAATAGAGCAATTAAGCTCTATTCACTAAAAAGTGAAGTATTTGCCTTTGAGGTGTCTTCTTATTGACAAATAAGGAAAAACAAAGAAAACCTTTTAAGAGTGAAGAGAATGTTTAACATTTTGCGAAAGTTTATTTAGATAGCACTTTGGAGGATTCATCTTGCTTAATTTTGTGATCTAAACTAGGAACCTTGCATAAATTAGGCTCCTTCAACAGTTAATGGTGTCTTAATATTCTTCTTTTAATGATTTTCACTATTTAAGAGATGGAATGAATGCCTTTTTATGTTACTTAGGGTCAGTTTTCCCACTATATGAGGCTCTGGGAAAAAGATGTTTATTTAAAAGCATAGATTTACAGTAATGAGACAACACAAAATACCAAAATTCATTACTGTGGTTATACTTAACTCTAAAGATATCGGCTGCTTTTGTGCCTGAATGAGCATTTCTTTCCATTCTTCTAGGCTAAAGAGAATTTCTATCTTGTAGCTGAAAAAAGCATTTCTAAATCCTACTGCTATTTGTTTGATCTTGCCATCATTTTCTTCTAGGAAAAGAAAAAAGGAAGGAAGGAAGCAAGGAAACTACACTCTTTTTTGTTTGTTTCTTTCTTTCTTTCTGTCTGTTTTTATTTCTCTCTTTCTTTTTGTTTCAGCCTCTTATTTGTGAAGTTTGTGTACAAGATTCATAAAATACTACTGAGTTACATGTAGTAAGTGTTACATGAAGATTAAAAACAATGCCAGAGAAGGTGGACTTGGAAAAGTGGTTGGTGGGTGCTTAAAGTAGCTTATTACTTTCCCCTCTGTCCTTACTGTATTGAGCATTTTGCTAATTTCACGAGAAAAACTTCTGAGGACTCTCTATCATCTTCTGAAAGAATTGTGTTTGAATTAGCTGTTCTTCTTAGTCACCATCCATGAAACAAGAAAGTTAGACAAAAGGGGAGTATTCTATCTTCACCTAGATTTTAAAAAAAGGAAAAAAAAAAGTGAATGTGAACCCTGATCACCCCTTCTAACAAGGAGCTGAAGATCTTAATCTTAGATGAGAATTCTGAGTGACAGATGCTGAATTAGCAAAGGTTGTAACCTATATCCTTCCCTCAGATATCTAAATTCAGAGATTAATGAGATTTTAGCTATTTTGAAACCTAATACCTCTTTTCTTTCCCCATTCACAATATGGACTTTTTTTGTCCTTCCTGGCTACTTATCCAATCTCAGACACTGTAAGGACACCTTGTACCCCAGGAATCTGTATTTGTTCTGGGATATAAGACATACAAAGGTATCTGTTAATTCAACACATTAAAGATTTTATCAAAGGACATGGTATTAGTTCAGTGAGTCAAAAATCTTTCTCAAGGTCATATATTAGCTCTTACTTTCCTCTTTTCCCCCAGCGTCATCCTTAAAAATGTAAATGTAGATGTAAAAGTTTAAAATTAATTCCAGTGTGATGTTTGCTGCTACTGTATATGTTGTTTTTATGTGTGAGGGAGAGAGAAAGAAGCTTATAACCATGCAATATTGATTCCATTTTACATTTGTGCTACTAGTAGATGCTGCTTATGCTGTAAAAAAGGTGCCTTGATAAAGAAGATCATACTGTATATGTCAGTGGATTTTTTTTGTATGAATATGTTTAGACAGAGAGATTTAAATATGCATACACATTATAATTAAATCTCATGGAAATAAGGTTTTATTTGAAAACTTTCATAAACTGAAACTCTAGGTCAAATATTATTTTAGTCACCGTAAACATTTTCAGACACTGTTTTAAGTTTAATTACAACTGCAGCCTGACACAATGTTATTAACACAATTACTATCTGTGCTTTACATATCTTGATTCTAAGAGATAATGGAGAATTATTACCAGAATTTAACAGTATTAATTACTATTAGTTTATACTGCATAGCTTAAGGAAAAACAACAAATCCCCAAAGATAAAGCAATTCTACACCACAATAGTCATCTGGGAAGGTTCAGCCATAAACTTCAGTGCTTCTGGCAAAGACAGTTTGACATTTGCAAACACTACAAAATTCCCATGTCTGATTGGACCAAGTACATAAGATTGCCAGTGTCTATATGTTCTTTCCAGTACAGTCTTTTAATTTTTCATGTCTAGCACCCTGGTTTAACACAGAGTATAGATGTGTTGTTGGTTTTTTTTTCCACAAAAGCATCACAGCACTACTTTTATGCCAGCCACCCTGCCATCATGAGTTACAGTAAAGTAACACTAGCCACTTTGCCTTGCATGTAACTGCTTGAACTAGCATGTATGCATGTTCATTTTTTTTCACAGATTACTACACCATTACTACATTTGGGCTATGTTGGTTGATTATGCAAATTGTTTGACAATATTATACGTGATATTGTATGGCAATGTGAATTCAATTTTTTATGACTTGGAAAATGCATATGTTTCTTCTTACAGAATCATAGTATCATAGAATCATAGAATCATTTAGGTTGGAAAAGGCCCATAAGATCATTGAGTTCAACCGTTAACCTTACGCTACCAAGTCCACCACTAAACCACATCCTTAAGTGCCATGTCTGCCCATCTTTTAAATACCTGCAGGGATGGTGACTCAACCACTTCCCTGGGCAGCCTGTTCCAATGCTTGACAACCCATTTTGTGAAATTTTTTTTCCTAAACCTCCTCTGGCACAACTTGAGGTCATTTCCTCTTGTCCTATCTCTTGCTACTTGGGAGAAGAGACCGACCCTCACCTCGCTGCAACCTCCTTTCAGGTAGTTGTAGAGAGGAATAAGGTCTCCCCTCAGCCTCCTCTTCTCCAGGCTAAACAACCTCAGTTCCCTCAGCCACTCCTCATAAGACACCCTCCAGACCCTTCACCAGCAAAACAATAACTTTTTTGCTATTTGTTCCCCTAACCCCACTGCTATACCATTACGAATCATGTATCTACTATCTTTAATGAATTATGAATAATGTATTGCTGAAAGTAATATACTTTTCATATTTCTATAAAATTATATTATAAATTTTCTTTTATTATTTATTGTAATCCTCAAGCAGATGAAAATTTTTATCAAACTTTGAAATGCATTATAATGTATGAAAGTTACTGAGGACGTTGTTACTGTTAAATGTTACATGTGTCTATGACATCTAGTTTTTACATCTAAATATCCTCTCTCACCTACGCTTAAGTAAATCTTAAAAAAAAGTCCAACCTTAGTCTTAATCAAATAAAAACTCTTAACATTGAAAAACATTTTATAAAACATTGTAAAACAACTTACCATTGCTAAAATCCATATCAGAGCATGCCAAAAATTGTTAGCAGCATAGGAAAATTAAAACTAAAAAGCAATCTGAGAACAGGGAGACATTCAGAAAAAACTTCCCATAATAATAATAGTAATACTGAAAAATTCTCTAAAACTCAGTTACAATAACAAATCTGATAATTTACACTTTTTATCTACAATTTTTGTTTTCTTTTGCTTTGCTTTGCTTTCAGAATGGTATTTTTTTAACCCTTTCCACCATCTCCCTCACGAACAGCTTATTTTCCCTGCATATTATCTTCACCTGATGGTCTAAGTAATAAATTGATTGCAAGTTTACAGTCATATACATATTAATTCAAGAGGTTAGC
>NW_009626049.1:21505-41278 GCF_000690535.1 Cariama cristata | reverse complement strand
GAATGCAATCATTAATTTTGGCAATCATCTACTGTACATTATAATACTTTGAAAACGGAACAGTTGGATAATAACACGTATTCTCATAGTAGTACATCAATGCCATTACTTGGTAATGTGGGAAATTGCCATCAATCACAAAGAAGTAAAGATTATTGTGCCAATGACTATTAGTAATAGCTACTTTAAAATGTTTAATACAAAAGTGTTGGAGTACTCTCATAACTTGCTTAATTTTTCTAAATATGCATCTCATTTTAAAGGAGTGAGTGCCAGTATATTTATTTAGTATGCCCAGAACACTAAACAATCAAGATTTTTTTTGTTACAGAGACACTTAAATTAAAAAGAAAATGTTTTGGCGGGGGCGGGGAAGTAGGAGTGAGGTCCTTTTGTTTGGTTGGGTTTTGCTTTTTTTTTAGTTTGTTTTACGGTCGGGTTTGTTGTTTGCATGCTTAATTGATTGATTTTGGTTTTCTTTATTTCTTTGTGAGTATTTTACATAATAATTTATGATGCTTACTGTAACAACAGATTATAAAGTAGTATCTTGCAGACCTGGACAGACTGTCACAGTCAAGTCAACACCTCTGTCTTAAAATAATGCAATTTTTTATATTAAATTTAAACACATCACAAACAGTTTTAGACTGTTGCAGTTTAAACACTGGCTGCTCAAAAGTTTTTCCATCATTAGTATGCAAGATCATGTGCTCTTCTGCACCTCGTGCACCTAGCTTTCTTCGATCACAGTACTATGTTACAAGACAGAAATATCTCATAAGACCTTTAGAAAATCAACTAGACTGGAAAAGCTCAAGTTAGTTGCCTACAATGGGATTTTATACTATGGAAAATAATTCTAACTGTCTGGAAGCTTTGGATACGGGAAATTAACCACTGTTCTCCAGAATTTAAACATGAGATAAGAACAATAAAGACCAGTTTGAGTATGACACGGCATACCTCTATGTTCTGTTGGAAAACTAAAATATTTAATATTGCTTTCTTGCTTTGCAATGGATAAATCTGGGGTAAGTTAAATTAGGGAAAGGATGGGATTCTAATGTTTTGGTTATGGGTTTGTATCATCCCAAATAAGGCTATATATGACAATTACTATAGATATTTTTTAGTTGAACTTGTGTTTTTCTCTTTGAGCTTAAATAAGAAGGGTCTGTATTTTTGAAGGAGAAAGAATTCTGCTTTTTCCTCAAGTATTCAGTATTACCCAAAGCTGTAATTTGTATCTCCATGAGAAGATTTATACAGTCTCTGAATAGCCTATGACTATCTATTAATATTTTTTGGTTGATATAACAATTACAAAATCTAGTATCAATCATAGACAACAATATCAGCATAAAATGTATAATATATTCCTTTTACTATTTTCAAAAAGGACTCTTTCCTGAAAAGTATGAATGTTATTTGTAATATATGCCAATATATGCATATGTAGAGACATAAAGGTGTATACATAGCTTATATTTATTAATGTATTTCTTCAAAACATATTCACAGATGAAAATGAAAGAGACTGGAAAAACACTGAGGAAAGATACTGGGTTTCAAAAACAAAATCCTTGATGATTTAGGAATGCTTTAACTCCTTATTACCAGAAAGTTGCACTGCTGTCATCCTTTCCTCACGTCCCATGTCATTTTTTTAATGAGATAATTACAGCATAGGGTGCAGAGATATGATAGTGTTATCATTTGCAAAGCTGCAATTAAATTTGAGTTAACCTGTCTTTATAATCCCTTCATCTCCGTTATTTTTCCTCCTCATTTCATCTTACTGGGCTGAAAAGACTCATGCTGATTCCCAGCCCCAGTGTTAACTATTTGTCTTGATTTTATTTTTTATGAAACTTTCTAAAAAAGATTGTGCTTTTTTTGAATAACAAACTTGACTGAAACAAAGTTTGTCACAGAATCACAGAAAGATTTAGGTTGGATGATACATCTGAAAGTTGTCCAGTCTAAACCCATGCTTGACGCAGCATTAGCTTCACATTTAGATCAGGTTGCTGAGGGCCTTGTCTCATGAAATTTGGAATACCTCCAAGGATAGAGGATACACAGACTCTCTGGGCAACCTCTTCCAGTACTTAACCACTCTAAATGTGAAGCATAATCTAGTAATATCCAGTCTGAACTTCCCTTGCTGCAGCCTGTGATTGTGGTCTCTTGACGTGTCATGTGTCTGTCTCTACGAAGAGAGACACCTTCTCTATAGCCTCATTCAGGTACTGGAAGATGGCAGCTAGATCCCCTGTTAGCAGCCTTTTCTCCAGGCTAAAGAAACAGTTCCCTCAACATTGCCTCATATATCATATATCCCAGATGGTCTCTCTCCATTTTTTCAGTGTCTCTCTGCTACTGGACAGAAAGCAGCCAAAGCTGGACAGAGGATCGCAGACTGCTGAACATGGGAAAATCAATCACTTTCTCAACCTGCTGTCTACCCTCTTGTGAATGCAGCCCAGTGTGTGTGATTAGCCCTCACTGCACTCCTGACTTTGATTCAGCTTGTTGCCCACCAGGACTCTCAGAGCCCTCTCACAAAGTGCAAAAAAGAACAATTTGTACGTGTAAAGGCAAGAATTTATTCTTAATCTACGTAAAGTCTTAACATTAAAAAATTATTAATAGAACAGTTACAATGAGACTAACAGTTCAAACAATATACAGTTAAAATGATAAATGCACAAACTGTCTACTATCGACCCCTTTCTCTGATGTCATGCTCATTGGACCAGATGATCTTTGAGGTCCCTTCCAACTTGGTATTCTATACTTCTATGATCCTTCCACTGCACTTCTGACACCCAAAGGTGGGGTGTGGAGGTGGTGCCTTCAGTCTGTGTGTATGGAGAGGTATTCATGGGAGTCATCAGCACTGCAAGTCCTCTGCGGGAGGTGTGATGCTGATGCTGATGGTTTCATTCCCTTCACTTCAGATCTACTTTTCTATGTTTATTGACATGCTTAAAGCCTTGCTCTTCACTGATCTGCATCTGAGTTTACTATGGTGTGTTTCACATATGTTGGATACTGGTTCGTTCTCTGTGTTCCCTTCTCCAAACTGATTTTACCAAGTTCCCAAGCCTTTAACCTTTTTATGGCCAATAACTAACCAGTAAATGATGACTTGTTTACAGGGGTCTTCTATATTAACCAGTGCCAGTGTTTTCAAGGCCTTTGAGATCATCCTACACCTTTAAACCTCTATGCTACATTTTATTCCAGGTTCATACACAGTTCATTCTACACAGAATGAATATACCTGTATACACATCTATGTATACATACATGTATATGCATACCTAAATAAAAATAGCAATAACAAGTCGGGTTTTTTTAGCATAGAATGAAATGTCTATGATCCTAGACAAATAAATACACATGTACATACATATGTGTGTATGCATATACCAATACTATATCAGTTAGACCAAGCCAAGCAAAAATTAAAGTAAGAAATACCTGTCCAGTCAATGACTTCTGTTACAAGCTACAAAAATCTTTGAGGAGCACAAATCCAGAGTAAAACTGCGATCCTGGGGGCTCCTACAAGCAATGCCAACATCTTGCTCCCTGAGGCTACAAGAGCACAAAAAACCTACCTGTAATCTCTGCTCTTTTAATTAAAAAAAAAAAAAAAATTACAATTTCTGGACACCTAAAAATTATTGTATTTTCTTAATTTAATATGGTATCAAGTACCCTGGTTGTAACATACTCAGATTCATAACCACAGATATTTAGGCTGTATCTTTGGTAGGCTGTTGTCTCTGTGACATGTGAAGAGTCACCGGGGAGAAATCTGGTTGGATTTCCAACTCCTTTTTCTTCTTAAGAAAAAAAATCATCCACATTTTTTTTTTCCCAAAATCTGCTTTTTGCTGTCTTATTGTCCAGTATAACTGACTGTGTACCATAAAGGCAAATAACCGTTTGCTTAGAAAGCTGAACTTCAACAGGTAAGCAGTATCAGCTTTGTTGCACAGTTTATCTGCAGAGCTTCCCATCATGTCTGATAAGTAAAAAATGTGATATAAAATTTTAAAACTTACAAATCTAGATGGACTTCAGCTACAAAGCCAGAAATTTATGCTACTTGAAATGTCTCTTAGACCCAGCTGAACTACTAAAGCACAAGTTTCAAGCTGTGGTAGCATACTGCTGCTGCTACTTTGTTCACGTCTACGGTTAGAGGACTTCAAAGTTGTAATTGAGAAAACATCTCATCCTCATTTTAATGAGGAAATCATCAGATTGGATAAACTGAGTGTGGATATCAGATGCACACACACACAGAGAGACTAGAAAGTTATTTTGATTAATTTACCATTTACATATCTTTAATTAAAATGCTATCTTTGCAAGACAAATGCTGAACATAATCCTGGGATTATGTGTTACTGATTCTTAGACTTGTTTCTTAATCCATTTCCTTTATTTATTAAAGAGTAATGTTGATCTATTTGTGACCTAGTAGTCGTTTATTTCAGTAAGATGTTTTTGCTTCTCTAGAGTCATGAAAAATAAAAAAACCCCTTCTTTCTTCTGAAAGAAGGATAAGAAGTATATGTAATAAATTTTGCCAGATAATAAGCCTTATAATACTTTCTTGACATTTCCATAAGCAAATAACTAAAATACAGTCTGAATAATACAATAGAAGGAAAGGTGCAACTAACTGAGAAACCTCTATTCAAAGTGTAAGAGGCAGCAGTTGGATATGTCAGATGGATTTCTACATGGATCAGTTTTGGGCCAGGTAAACTCAGTATTTAAATTAGTAATGTGGAAGAAAGGATAACACTAAACATGGAAATATTATAAGAACTTCAGAAGACATGATGAGATTATCATCATACTGAAAATTTAAGAAATGTCTGAAATAAATAGGATGCAAATTAATAGTTGGTACCGCAAAATATCCAGAGGACAAGAATCTAGGCTGGGGAAAAAAAAAAAAAAAAAGTCTTATTTATCAACATAAAGGTCTCAGCTGGGCTATTGTTCTGGACAATTTTACATTCAAAAAAGATTTTGAAATTGAGCAGAGAGTGAGTCCCAAATAAATGAAATAATAATGATTTACAAGTCTAAAATACATGCTGTATGAGAAAGAATGAAAGACCTAAATTAGTTTAGTCCAAAGAATACTACAGGAATATGTGACAGAAGTCTTTGTGTATGTAAAAAGGAGGAAAAAATCCAAATTCAAACAAAACAGTTTGCTAAGTCTACTGGGAATAAAATAAGAAACAACATGTTTTTCTCCAGTAAAATGGTTGTATGATACTACATTTTTTTTTAAACAATTTTATCTATGAAAGTTTAACGATTTGAAGAAATGCTCTTTGTAAACGTAACAGTTGGAAACATTTCCCTCTCACTCTACTTTTTATCAGAAAGATTTACTTGACCAACATATCAGTATTTCATTTTTCGTAACTAGAATGTATTTCTGTATATCTTCTATCTATTGTCTCCTAACAAACTGCAACTGTACTCTACATAAAAAAGAAATACATATTTTTAAGATTTCTAGATGTGGCTTACAGGATTTTCTTTTCTGCCTTTAAAAATAGAGATATGTAGAGATTATTTTCAATCAAATGTTATACTTTTCTTAATTTTTTTCTTTTTTTTTTTTTAAGTAATACTACATCTTAAATTACATAGATCTCATGATCTGATAATTTTCTACAACAATAAAAATTTTCAAGTAAAATTTGCAAATCCCAGGGTATTGACTGTGTATTCATTCCTTTCACAGAACGATCAGTTGTATACAACAAAAAAAATTTGCGGACCTACATTTCTGTTTGTATGTATAACAGTTGGTCTGCATTTCCTAGTTTATGAGAGCACACATTGTACATGGTTAGGATAATTTAGCTTGTAATGGCAATGCTAGCTGCATCTATGCTAGTTTAATGCAAAATAAATGTTTAAATCTGTTCAATAAAATTCAAACTCTGTGTTAAAGGTGAAAATTACTTAAATTCCAAGCAACTTTTAAAGTTACATTAAAGAACTCAATAAAGGAGATATTTTCTCAAATATAAATACTAAATAACAAGGTGCTCAAAGGTATCAATGCTCGAGTTTCAAAATCTCCAGATATAACACAATCTTGACTGAATTACTTTTTTATAGCAAAGGACTGAACTTTTCTCTAAAACCTGAAGTTAGAACACATATTAGTAAAAAGCAGTATCCCTGCTCAAATTAGGAAGTAAGTATGTTGATTTCAGTAAAATTAACAGTTACATAGTAAATATTTCAAAAGAAAAAGTTTAATGTTAGTGTTTTTAATCATTCATATAAAAATGGTTTTTGAATGTAATGGCATCAGGTTTTTTGTTACTATAACTGATAATTACAAAACTAAAATTTTTTATTTTCCATCTTTAAAAACAAACCTTATCTCATTGAAGTGTTACTTCCTATTAAATTAACACAGTACTTTTTTCTTTATTTACACTAAATCCAACAGATGTTATGAAGTTGATTTTATTTTTTTATGTAAGATTATGACAATACAATTAGTATTTTTTTCAAAACTGTAATTGTAATTGACCTTATTAAAATTCCACTCCATAATTAAAAAAAAGCTAATTACTTGTAGTAATTGGACCAGAAATGACATTTTCAGTTCATTAATATTCAGCAAATTGTTTTTGAAGATGTTCGTGCATGGTTAGTAGTCAGTCTTCAGCATTTCTGTTCAATTCTTATTTAAAAGTCATCTGGAATAATAGTTTGCATTCTAATAAGACAAGTCATTATGAATTGACTTTATTTATAAGGTTTTTAATTGCTAATTTATGTGTGAAAATATCTGTCTCCTGTAATATTTGTAACACATGAAGTGAAAGGTGAATGTAGTAGAACAACAATTCGCACATGCTGCATCACTCTAAATAAGCATGAAAGATACAATATTTCCCATCCATGAATTTTCATTATTCTTTCTAGAAATGTCAAAAACAGGTTTAATATGTCATGGTACTGTGCACCTGAATAAAGAAGTCAATTTATCCAACATCACAAAGTAGACGTAAATCAAAATAATGATGTACGAACAATTTTATTAACCACCAAAATACAACTGAGATCATTTCAACATGTACACTGTTTATATTATTTGATGTAATCACATCTGAATTGATATCTTATATGCACTCTAATTCTCTTTATGGATCTTTGAATATATATGTCTATATTTATAACCTTGTAGTGTAATTTCTCTGATGCCCCTGGAATAGTCAGAGCTCAGACGAGCTCAGTCAGAGCTATGAAGAGATTTACCTTCTGGTAAGCCTGAACCATGAGCTGGAGTGATCACTTTTAAGGGTAAGTGCCAAGTTGCCAATAAAAACTGTGGGAGGAAGCAAAATGTGAAGTCATTTTGAGTGACATGTCTGCATCAGAAGTTGAACTGAAATAACTGTGCACTTCCATATTGTCAGGCAAAGAATCTTCATGTGATTTTAGGGTTTATATTTCCATAAGTAGATATAAATTTTGGATGACTCTGCTTCTGTTACTTACACCTCAGTTTCTTCAGATATTTAACCTGTATGTATCAGCAGTGGAAATACAGCTGCTTGGGAAACTAGCTCTTTCAGGAATTCTGGGAGCTTCCAAAGTTAGTTTGCATCTGAGAGAGAATTTTGAGGATGACAACTTGCACCGAAAGCCATTTTTTAATGTATCCTTCAGAATCACCTCCAAACTTTTTGTTTTCATGTCCCTTTTTTTCCCAAGGAGCCTCTACTCTTAAAATGTTTCTATCAGGTCTTTTCAATTCCCCTTACGTTTTTCCAGACAAAAAGTAGATAAACTCAGTAGATAAAAATTTGGTTTTGATCTGGAGGAACCAATGTTGTATAGAACTTACTACTTAATTAAAACATCACCAACAGTTGGCTGAATTTCTTAAATAGTCATTTCTAGTTTAGCCTGCAGTCCCATACAAGCAGAAGCAGAGAGAGCTGACGGTATCCAGGACTAACCAACAGATGTTCTGCAATTGAAAGGGAGACTTAGGGCTTGGCTATTCTAGTTTCTTAGCTTTCAGAATAGGTCATTTATCAGAATTAAAATTCCAAGTGTGGTGATGTCCAGAGTACATACACACCTTGCTAGAGGCATCTCAATCATTCTTCAAAGCTCCTGTGCTTTCCTGAAGGAATGTGGTATTTCCTATGCTCACAAGCCCACTCCCACAGAAATAGTTTGAATTTGCAGATGATTCCTTTCCTGGTTTAGCACATTATTCCATTTGCTAGTTTATAGCCAGTTGAAAAGCATCACATTTTTTTTAAATTTCAATACCCAATCAACCTTTCTCAGGAATCTACCATTTCATTGCAGTTTCTGACAAAAGGGCTGCTAGAGATTCCTGGCTGCAAATCAAGGCCAGTAGCTTCCAGCAGAGTATCAGAGAATGAGATGTAAACATCATCCTTCCACCTTTGAGTGAAACAGAGAAGTCTCTGTTCACATAACCAACATCCCCTCATTCCGGTAGGAATTGTGACACACACAGATTTGAATGAGCATGAAAAACCTAGATAGTGACTAGACAGCCACATTTTGAAAATCTGAACATGATTTGTTTCCTTATTACACATAATTTCCTGATTGTGTCTATTTAATATTCATGGTAGTTTAAAAAAACTCTTTGGTAAACAGATGTCATCACTGCCTTTCCAAGGATTTCTTTTGTTTGCAAAAGATGAAAATTCCTTGTTTTTCAAACTTCTGGTGTATGCACAAGTCTCCCTTCTTTACAGGTACAACAGTATAGTCAAATCATTCTCTGCTTTAGTGAATGAAATATCCTGGGGATATTTATTAGAATATTCAATTGATTTGTACACAGGTACAGTAACTTGGAGTCAGAGGGGAGAAAAAAAAATTATAACTTCCTTAGCTCTATAATCACATAATGGATCTAAAATGCTAATCCTAGTATGCAACAAGAGAATTACTTCTATCACAGTTTTGAAATAATACTGATTTTTCTCAGACAGTTATTTTCCACAGTAATCAATTAAATTAATGATCCTGTAGTTTATATATAAGGTATACACTTAAAATTTGGAACTGCATGTTATTTGAATAACATATATTGTATGTATTTGAATAATATATATTGTATGCACCACTTTTGTTGGCAAGAAAATAAAAGATTAATCTACTATGACCTTCATATTTTATCAGGAAAAAGTGGGTAGATTTCATAGTCTTCATACTATAATATTTGTATGACATTTAGAACCATATTTACAACAGCAACATATGCTGGCATTTTGGAAAAGAAGTCTTATGATAATAATATAAAATCATTGGGAAACAAACCAATTAGGCACTATGTGGTAGAAGCACTATTCTGTGGAATTATTATGAAAAATTGTGAACTGTAGAAATTATGATTTTCTCCCTTAATTCAATGAAATGAGTGATGGACTGGTTTTGAAGGTTTTGAAGGCACATTAGGAAGCCATAGTTCATCTCCTTATATTTTTATGTAATACTCTGTTATTTTCAATTATTTTATTGAAATTGGATGTTGCTGAATTTTCTGTTTGTATTAAAATACATAAACATAATATGTCTTACCCAAAAGGATAAAGGCTTGCAAGATTTCTAATGCCTGTGACTTTAAAGTGCCTGAGAAGAGGCTTACTTACTGTGTTTATGAAGATTTAAAATAAATTGATAATAATAATAGCAGTAAAGGTAATGGTATGTCTGAAGATGCTTGACATGCTACTAAGAAGCTGGAATGAAAATTACCCCGTGCAAACCATGTGCCAAACAAGAATCCAATTCATGACTGAAGATATGCTGATCATTGTAGCAGACTTCAGAATGGTGTTGCATTGCCTTTTTATCACTGTCCTCATTGATGCTTCTTTTTGTGCTGCATCGTTCTTTGAATCTCTTCCAAAGAACTTGGTAACTGGGTCTAGTCCATTAGCTCAGATTTACTCACACTTTCTTAACTCATTTTTTTGGTGTCAAATGCAGTCACAAGCAGATTTTATTCTAGTCGGTCTACTGTGATTCCTTTTAAAATTTTGCGCTATTGCAGGGTAGTTGCAGCTCTACATTCTTACCCATTTCTACTTTGTCATGACTTATTTACTCTTTCCTCATAACATTTCCATTCTGCAACCCCTGGCACCAGTTCCATGTAGATATTTTCAGTAATGCCAGATAATCCCTTTGCCTCTTCTCGTGGATGTTTCCATTAACAAACAGGTTGCTGACTGGAAACATATACCTGCCAATAACACACTAACTTGCATGGTGGTCGTCTGCACTCCACACAGCTTTGGAAACAAAGCATGCACCCCTCTGTGCTTATATCTAGTGCTCTATCAGTATGAGTCTATCTTTTATGAATCTATCCCTTTCTGTTGACAGCTGATCTTGAGATCCAGCAGGAGGTCCAGCAAGGTTATCTGAAATAAAACCTCAACTCACCATAGCAAATATTTTCCATTACTTGTAGGAAATTGACCTACTTCTCAAAGTCAGGGAAGTTAAGTACAGCATACAACTGATTTAAGGAATTACAGCATATATAGTGCTTTTCTTCATTACAATATAATTACAATTTACTGTATAAATTTATCTTGTTTAGGTCTTGAATTATTCAAATTATTTGCCCATTTCTGTTACATTTTCCCACAAATGTCACTCTAACTGTCCACGGTACAGTACTATGAACTGCACAAACATACCTTTTTTAATAGCTTTCTCCAATAAGAAGGTCAATAGAAATAACACATACTGATCCATAATTGAATGCAAGAGATTTACTGAAACTGATTAAGCTTTCGGAGTCGCGCACAGGCAGCTATGCTTATATTTCTCAACCATGCTGTAAGCGCACATCTTCCCTAATACTGACTTGCAGATTTAGCAGCCATGTTCTAGGTCAAAGAATATACTAATGATAGAGCAACCTGAAAGTGCCTGTCTGAATAATAATAATTACAATTAATAAAATACTTTGCACAAGGGATGGCTGATGGCATTGCCAGTATTTCAAAATATGTTGTGGTTGATAATGATTGCTTAGGTCTGCAAATCTTCTCTTCTTCATCATTTAAATTAATACTTTAACTTAATTTAAAATGCAAAGTCAAACTCCAAGCATGAGGCCAGATCTCAGGCTGTTGCAAACTATTTGATTGACTTTTTACCACTTAGTAGGAAGTCCAAATGCTACATTAGACTTTCAGCTTTCACATAAAGTAAACACACAAATAAACAAGAAAAGAAATTTTGACTTTCTTTTTTGGTGAAAGTGGGTTTTTTTGGCCTGGGGAAAGCATAAAATATAGAATTTAAATAACTGTAAATCAGACAGCTTTTAAAATGTTCCAGTTTTCACTGGGGAAAAAAATCTGTGTTGCTTTCTACCTTAAAAGTCACATTTGGAATAATCAGAAGCCATGACTACCTTTGTCCTGATTCAGGTACACTGTGAACAATAGTTAGCCTTTAGCACCATTTAGGCAGTTAGGGTAGAATGGGATTTGTATAAACTGTGGCAACCTGTAATGGTCAAAGTGTTTCAGATACCGAGGTCCTGTTTTTGTCTATGCTTACAATATGTACTTCCTGTTCCTTTCTGTTTGTTTGTTTTTTTTTTGTTTTTTTTTTTTTTTAATGGATTTGTGATACTTAGCTTTAGATATCCAACATTCTGATGTCTACATATGAAGTAGTTGTTTTGTAGTTCCTTTACTTGTTAATGGAAGAAAATAGACATTATTCATCATATTAATTATCTGACTTTTTTTAATGTCTACTTCAGGGTAAGATGAGTGATTTCTGAAACTTTATTGACTGAATCTTCACTGATTCTAGTGGGACCCTGAGGCAAGAAGGTTAGATGCAGATATCCAAATTTTAATGAACATAATCCACCCATAATAATCTCCCACAGCTTGTCAGATAGGTCATCTACATACTGCTTTCTTGCTGTGTGGTGTAGGAAGGTTGACTCAGAAAGCCGTTGCATCCCAAGTCTCTTCTCCTCTCTTTCTGCCCATACACTTGGAGAGTCAAACTTTTTTTCAGTTCATTCTTTACCTTTGCTTCCCCTCTATAATATCCAATGGGGAAGCCTTGAAGGTATAGACAACTTTTTAGTTTAAAAGGTAAAAAAAATTAGACATATTATGCTACACTTCCACTAGACTATGTCTTTATCAATAGACGGACAAAGGCTTATAAAAAATCTAAATCTAAGTCTATATCTTTTTGTATTCATACAATATACCATAAATCTTCTGTTAATGTAAATATTAGGAATAAATGATCTATCTCTACACTTCAAGCAAACATTCTAGAGGAACAAGCTTCCTTTCCGCAACAGATCTAAACTGTGTCTTATTTCACAACATGTCTCATAAGAAAGGAATTATGCAAAGAGGATACATAGTATTCAGAGTCATTTTTATAAGAAATTATATAGAAGTTTACTATGCTTTGGGATTTTCTATAGACTTGCAGTTTATCTTTTAATTTCTGTCTGACAAAATAGGCACAGTAAATGAAATTCTTCTAAAAACACATGCATCAGAATAATTTGCTTTGTTGACAGCAAATTACCTCTAGGTCTGAATAATCTGATAGATTAGTATTTTATTAAGTATTCTTTATTTCTAATCTAGAAAACTGTATTTCTGAGTTGTAGTGTATCTTTTAATCTCATACCTATTTTATCACAGAGAGAAAGTTTGCATAGATAAGCAAATATTAATGAGACTAAGCATCAGAAGAGATAGAAACTAATAGATAAACAGGTTGGTTTTAAATTGGCACTTGCTCCTGCTAACAAAAATATTAAAAAGAAATTACACTGTACCTAAAACATCCACCTGAAGTCTTTTTGTATGTACGTGCATACACTCAGATCTAAAATATTTTTGTGGGTATGGTAAGTGTGTATATACGTTTATATATGCTATGTTATATAGTATAGCATAGCGCATATTTTATTACATTAATTCAGTCAAATGTACATTATGTTGACATTGATATTTAGTAGTCACATATGTTTGCCTTCTCCGTGTTGCCTTCTCCGTCTCATTATAGTCTCACAGAACTTTATCATAAAACTCCTGCTAGCATTGTATTGTGCACAGAATATGAGAGATTCATATGAGAGATTTCGCTTATGAATTTACGTCAAGTGCCTGCTTTTTGCCTAACTTATTGCTGAGAGAACCAACCATTACATTAGAAAAGAGAATTACGAAATCTTCCAATCCTTCTTTCATTGAAATCTTAATGTACCAACACGTCTTACTGAGTTACTCACCCTCCACGCAAAGAGTTAGTCAGTGTGTGCCCTTGCTAGAGTGGCAAAAGGTGGTTTTGTAACTGAGCTCTGCTTTACTGACTGTGTCAGAATGAGCTGTCAATCACAGCAGATGTTCTGAGATCTTCCAGCACCTTCATGTCTAGTATCACAATCAATGAACTGTCAAGGTTAGCATGTAAACTGTCATTGCTGAGTTCAAAATTAACAGGCATGTATGGCATCTCACATTGCTCAGAGCAATAGTTACAGATTAAGGAACACTCAACTACCATAGCTACTTACTGGCTACTTACAGGTTCGGAATTTTTGTCCAAACAATATCTATGAGGGGTTCTTTTTTTTTTTTTTTTTTTGAAAAAAAAAACCCAAAACATAAGATTCTGAAGCTCTGGTCTCAGCTTCAAAGAGGTTCTGCTTTGTATCAGTTGTGCCAGAACACTGAATAGAAGGGCCATTATTATTATCTAGAATAACATCATTCATAATTTTTTCTAGTAAGTAGCATACAACCCTTTCAGTGACAGCTTATTTTTTATTCTGACCTGTACTTTTTACACTTTTACTCTTATGATTCTCTCTCCCATCCCACTGCAGGCAAGTGAGTGAGAGCCTTGTGGTGCTTAGTTGTCGGCTGGCGTTAAACCATGACACTTTAATATCCCTTTCAGTGACAGCTTATTTTTTACCCTGATCTGTACCTACAATTGCTAATGAAAGACATTTCAGCATGACCCAGAGCTTGAAATGCAAGGAGGTAGTTTTGATTCAAATAGATATCATACAGAAATCTTTGAATCAAGTATACTTTGTTTTTTATAGGAATTAGGAGCAGGATCTGGTTTCACATTCTTTGGTAATTTAATCCTATTACTCATGCAACAATACAAGACAAAACAATACTGGGAAAAATGAAATTAAGTGTTTTATGCTTGTCTAAATTCTGGTTTATAGGGAGAGTTTCATAATTGCTATCTATCTTTAGTCTAATCTCTTCATCTCCTTGTACAGACAGTCCTTCTAGGTTGTGATTCAGAGTACTTTAGTTTTCAGTTCTGAATCACCTCCTAGAGGAATCTATGTGACTAGAAATAGGCTACAGAGTGATTACTTACTACAGGGCATTGACTTAAGAGTCACTGGAGACTAAAGGTACTCTTGTGAATATTTTCCAACTGTTCATTTCTTTCCAACATTTGAAAATAGGCAATGATCTTTAGTCACTAGGATGAGTCAAAAAAAATTGTTTCAATATGTGAAACACAATGTGTTTTCACACTGCTGATTTGTCCAATGTCAGATTTTACTACTTTTACTTGTAATGAATAGATTCATACATCTTAATAGGCTCACTAAAATACTATTAGAGTAGTCGAATCTGCCCTTGGCCAAAAAAGCAACTTCTAAAACTTGGGCGGCAGAAAACTTAGGGCAAGGAAACACATTCTAATTAGAATCAGTTCTATTTTCGTAACAAAATATATGAATTCTTTGCCTTTGCGCTCCCTGCAGCCAGATAATTTACAGAAAACAAACTCTATTTGTTCCTTAGGAATTTATCTATGCCTTATTCTCCATCCCATGTTAGAATCCTCTATTTGAAGAATCATAATTATGTCCCCAATAGTTAATTGTGATGTCACAAATACAGGATTATGATTTTCAAGTGGGAGATAAATAGGAGGAGCAGATCAGTTCCAAAGGAACAAAGATCCTGCATTGTTGTAAATGTTCTTAGAAACAGAGTAAAATCGCAACAAGTGAAAAATTACAAAAATACATAGACCAGCAAGTTTGTCAAAGCATTTCATGAAACATCAATATATCTTATTAAAGAAAGTAGCAGAGATATTTTAAGAACGGGGACCTATACTTTGGCATATTATATTCCTGTAGAATGAATTACAAAGAATGGCACTTTGCAAGAATTCTGAAAGACTAAACCAAATATTTTCCCAAAGATGGGAGACACTTTTGAATGCCCTTTGGAGTACAGCCATCTCTTTTTACTGGACTAAATTAGTTTATAGCCCAGTGTGGGAGTATTTTTATATATGCTCACTACATAGTGAATAAGAGCCAAGAACAGGCACTATTTTGTTAAGTCATATACAAATATGAGACTTCTCAGGACTCCTTCATACCTGTACTGTGAATACAGATACAAGGAAAGGAAATTAAACTCTGAACTGTCATCTGAAAAGATTAAAGTTTGATACACTTGCTCTGAGCAAAGTAATATCACATCAGTATACATTTACATAAGTGTAGCTCTGACAACACAATTGCACCTGTTTTATCATACCTTACAGATGGAGGCGTAACAAGATCAGGGAGGGACTAAAGGAAGAGAAAGAAATTGAAAATAGATTTTTTTTTCAGCACCGTTCCAGATTATACTTTTTCAATCAAGTTGGCTGATGATAACATGGAGAAAGCTGCTTTGATATGGAACTGAAATTTCATTATGGATTTAAAACATAGGTGAGATGAACTGCTGGACTCCCAAGTTATTCTACCACTTATTCAGACAATTATCTTTGTTAAATTTTATGCAGCTATTTGTGTAAAGTGGTAGAAGTTAAACTTCCACTCCTTACTTTCACTTTACTGTTTATAATGATTAAGTGGGTTTTCTCTAGCAAAACACTTTGAAATTACAGAACTGTCTCAATAATGCATACTAAACTATAACTTAAAGAAAGAACAGGCAAAGGAGCAATATATATATTAGAAATTCCTCACCTTCTGTTGCCTGTTCTTCATTAAATCTTGAAGTGATCAAGTCAATGAAAGAGTCGTGTTTACTATGGTAAAGAAGAGGTTTGACTTCTTTCTGTGTTCAGGAGAACACAGAACATTAATGCCACTGAAGATCAGAGTATCCATATCTTCCAATTCTCAATTTTCAGTAAATCTCCATTTTTGTTGTTGGTAAAAAAACTTAGTTGCTATATTATTGAAAATAAATATCTAGTGTCTTTTATGACTAAATAAATAAAATGAAAATCTCCCTTCAAACCCCCGTCACTAGCTACATGAGAAAACTGATCCCATGAAAATATGTTTGTTTGATGCTGCCCGTCCAACCTGTTACTTCCAGTACGGAATTCTAGCAGGTCAGTGAATGTATGTCCCAAAATAATCTGAGACCTCACTGATTCACTATGCAATGGAATGATTACAAGCTAAGTGAAGTATCTGTTGAAAAATAATAATTATTGCACTTATGTATCACCTGTGAAAACAGAAATATTTTCTCTTGCTTAGAATCTCTCTACTCAAGTTAAAGTTGACAACAATATGAGTGTGACATAGCATTCTCGCAGATGGACATGTGAATGACAGTCTCCAAGAAAACTTCAGGTTGAATAAAAAGTGAACTTCATAAATTGTTTCCATAGTTTCTAATTTACTTCATTAGAGTAGGGACCCTTCCTCAAAGGCAAGTCATTTATCATGGTATTAGTTACAGCCAGATGCCAAATGGTCTTCATGAAATCCTTTCTGTAATAAGGTATTGCATGTGTGGTACAGGTAGTGTTGCCCCAAAATTCTATTCTGTCCAGCACATTATATAATTTTAAGGCATTTATTACAAGCTATGTTTCATGTTTCCATGGCTTCTGGATATCTAAAAACCAAGGTTAATTAACTGTTTTCTTTTTTGTACCTCTGTACTGTAGATGAATAATACTCAATGTCTACAGAATGACTATTGAAGAAAGAATGATATATTGGAAGTCTAATGTTGTTTTCAGTAAAAATTTAAAAGTAAGTAAGTATACTAGATTACTTATTACCTTATTTTTTCCTAGAGAGCACAATTTTAATAGAGATTTCATAGTTCTTTACAAAAGTCTTAAGCTTAGGATATACATCAATAACAAATTTAGTCAGTCATCACTACAGCAGTCTCACTCATTTTGTCTTAAGATTAACAATAAATGTAAGTCTAAGCACATTCAGATTAAAACTGAAGTTTAATTTCTGGGGTTTTTTTCTTTTCTTTTTTTTTTTTTAACATAGTAACTTCTAGGCATGAGTTATATTGATAATTTTATGAGCAGATTTTCAGCACTTTTGGCAAATCCTGGCAGATTTCTGTCTAGATCCTCAGGTCATCCTAAACCATCCATTTCATCACCTCTTCAGATATTCCTAGAGTTACAAAGATTTTCATAATGCGGAAGTTAAATTTTCCTTTTTGGGACCAATTAGATCAGAAAGTCCAACACTTCTTTTCATATCTTAAGTAGATACGTAAGATTTGATTCATTTGTTTATATGTAGATATCTTGTGCCCTTTGAGATGTCCTGTGTCATCCAGCTACTCCTGATACACACTAGAGGACACAGGGGACACTCATACCACTCAAAATCTTTCAGTGTGGCAGTTGGAGACTCACCGGGAATGCAAAGAAATCAGAAACAGTACTAGATGCTCATATGTGGGTAACTCAACTGAGCCTGGAAGGTAGCTTAGTCCTCTCTTCCTCTGGCTTATTATAAGTGTTAAAGGTGAGAGGCAGCTGCCAGTTCAGATTTCTAAATGCTGGTGCCTATATATGGGTATCCATGTGTGAGCTAAGCCTCTAACCTTACTTAGAGTCAAGTCAATGTGCACACTGCAAATTATTTTGGGTACTCTGAAATAAAGTACACAGATAAATAGAATAAAATGTATACACCAACAGCAATGTTGAATTGGCTTGCAGAGGTACTTTGGGTTTTAAATCATAAGGGCAAGTAGATATGATACAAAGACCAACAGGACACTGGTGCCCTGGTGCAGCACCTAGAGGCTAGTTGGTATACTCTGTGGAATTTCAGATTACACTAGACACCTGAACTCTGGAAACTAGTTTTCTAGTGTACGATCAGTTGAATGCCCCTCAACTCCAGTGACTGCAGTGAGTATCTCTCCCTTGACAATAATGTGAGCCTGGAGAACCTGCCTGCCATATAGGTGCTTTCATTTGGTTACTGACATTTAAATGTTTTAATCATTTAATCAGTTTTCCTTAATCCTCCAGTGGCTCTGATCATATGTTTCTCTAATTTTCTTTTATATAAGCTAAATGAAGTACTTCCCACAATCATAGGTTAATACCTCCATCTTCTTTATTCCAGTTTCTAATAAAACAGAGAAGAGTTGAAATTAGAATTAAAATTTGGAACTTCTATTTATTTAAAGTTATTTGGATCATCAGGATGGCAAATTCCCCATTTCAGAAAGAATTACTCTAGTGAAGTCAGTTGACTCTTGTTCCTCTGCTTGTGTCAGCAGAATTTGCTACCAGCAGTGTTCAAACAGCACACAATCTGTAAAACCTAGTAAAGGAGATTGAAGTAACAAAATATACTCCAGTAAAGTGAAAGCAAACTAAAAACATTAATAGTTTGTGGATAGTGTGAGTTTTACACGATAGCTAGCTACACGGTGAATTTCACGTAGGAATGATCTGTTTACAGACTTTTTTATCATAGGTCCACCAATGAAGTTTCAGCATTTATATTGTATTTTTCCTAGTATCCCATGATTTAATCACCATTTCATTTGGTTATCTATGTTATATTCCAAGTGGTGTTAGAGCATTTGAAGAAATATCTGCCATGTATAATAATTGTTCTGAAAAATCAAAGATAATTGTTTACCTTCTCACACAGACCCATAAAGATAATACTCTAGTGACCTCTAATAAAGCAATTCTAGCTATTAAAGCTAGATACTAATAGGGTTTGATGAGGTGGTTTGTTTTTTTTTGTTGTTGGTCATGGTTTTTGGTTTTAGGGTTTTTTTGGCAGATTATCACTTACTCAGCTTTTTATACTTGCCCAGTTTGAGGAAATTCTGCCTCATCAGTATGTCATAAGTATTTTTAAATATAAAATATGTCTTACAAAGGAAAAACTTTATCATAAAAGGTGGATCTTGTAGTTCGTTAAAAAGCAATCAGATACTGGGCTACAGTGGTGCATATATTTGCAGCTGTGAAGAAGGACTAAAAAGAAGGCTCTCTTTGTTTCTTATTGTGAGGTCCCGCTGCTACTGGCTGGAGATTCCTGTGTCTGTGAAGTAGTAGTCAAAGAAAACATCCACAGGGAGTTAATACAGCTCTGAGCTCTGCTAATTCCTGGCAAGACTCCTACATAAAAACCAAGTCTGGTCTGCAGAGGAGGGTGCTGCAGGGTGCAGTTGTCTCCCTGGCCGCTCTGCTCACAGAACATCTGGCATAAGGCCAGAGGCACTCTGCCTAGGCAGGAAAGTTGCATGAAAAGTTACAGGTGAATGTAGAATGAGGCCCATTGGCCCTCAGGCCACAAAAAAAAAAAAAAAAAAAAAAAAAAAAAAAAAAAAGGGCAAAAAAAAAGGGGATTTTTTGGGAAAATGG